>NW_006263460.1:87264-92076 GCF_000469605.1 Apis dorsata
GACATATTTATACTTATCGAATTGTTGAGCATATCCCCTCCCCAATTTATAATGTAATATGTCGAATCGCGGCGCGAAGTGTCATTTCGTTGTCGAAACTCGTGATGGTTAGACGCTTTATCAGATATGTGCTTTATTTATCCCGTAATATTTAACAATTATTCTTTATATTCTTTATACTATTATTTTATTAATTTTATTAATATACATTTCTTCAATTATTAAATATTAATATTATTAATAATGTTTAAAAAATAATATATAAATAGAATAATGATAAGAATTTATTCTATTTTTTTATTCGTTAATTAGACTATTAGAGTTATCATTAATTTATATAAAGAACTTTTATAATAGGATTTGAACTTTGTTATTTTATTTTATTTTAATATAATTAGTTTAATTTTATACCTTTTATATATTTATTGTGTTTTAAAAATTTGATTTTTTTTATGCATAGATAAATAGCTGATTTTTTGGATTATTTTAAGGGGGAAAAAGATTTTCAATAGATGACAATTTACTTTTTGTGAAGAAGAGGTAAAATTTAAATTTCTATATCGAAGAAAACATATGTAATTTTTTTTGTTTTTTTTACTAAATTATTTAGTTATATATATACACATATTATAAATATGTAATTCACAAATAATTTTTGTAAAAGTAGCAGTATCTTTCTTAACAAATGCTCTATAAAAAGAAGAGAGAAAAATATAAAATATAAAAAATAAAAATATAAAAATATAAAAACATATTTTATTTATTTATTTATTTTTTTTTTTGCATATTTCTTTGTACATTAATATAATTTCATTTTTAGATTATAAAATATATAGGGTTTATCTTATTGAAGATGTATATCTTCTATCTTTCTTTTTTTTATTTTTTTTTTATCGATCAAGAATTGATTTGCAAATATAATAAAATATATAATAAAAACTCTTCGTGTTTTTTTGGAAAATTTAATATATTAATATTGCGAAAACTAGAAAAGATATTCTACTCACAATTTGTTCGGGTTTATATTGAATGGATTATTTTGATAATTCTTCTAATTATCTTTTTGTCTGTTTTTTTCTTTTTAGTATTTTATTAAGAGCATTTGTTATTTAAAATATTGTTAAAAAATATATTTCTTTTTATCGATGAATGTTTTTCAAATTATTTTCAAATTATTTAACAATGTTTTAATAATTTATTAATAATAATAAATTAATAATTTTTTTCCAGCTATTAATGTTTCTTCTCTTTGATATAAATTGTTTTTTTAATTAATTAATCTAACAATTGTTTGTTATAGATACAATTTTGAAGAAAATAAATAGAAGAGAGAAGTATACAATCAAATATTACAAAATATTTGATATTCTAGAAATTAGTTATTCGTTATTGACAAATTATATTGTATAGTTTATTTTACATATTCTTCATCTTTCAACGAAATAGAACAGAAGAAATATCTAATTCTTGAAATAAATCTTTCGATTCTTATATATATAAATAAAATCAAAAGAATATTTAATAGAATTTATAAATGATATGTTTATAAATGAATGCCTTCTTTTTCTTAAAAGATATTTTCGTCTTCTTTTATGTTAGATTCTAATATTTCGTGAAATAATATTTCTATTTTTCAACGTATAATATATTATATAATTTATATTATAATAAATTGTTTGCCATTTTTCAATTTTCTCATTCTAAAATAATCAAATATTTCATAGTTAAGTGAATAGTTATCATTGGTCTATTCTTATTTGCATTTTTTTTAATTACATATAATTCATGTATTATATTCTAAATAATTGAAAATTGTTGTTATTATGAATATAGAAAGTTCTGTAAAAATAATATTTTTCGATAGGCAAGATTTATAAACGAAATATTAAATTTTTGTGTAAATTGAGATGTAAAAAGAACATTTAGAATAGATTTTTAGAATGTTTAAAATGTTTTCTATATAAATTTGTTTCAGATAACAAAAAATTGCATAAAAAAATATTGATTAAATAAAATGTATTTAGAATTAAATCCATGCATAATTAAATAGATATAGTGGATGAAAAAATGTATTATAGATAAGTAGATAATTAACTAAGTTTTTTTATTGGAAATTTATATTCTTTTCTTTTTTTTTTTTTCTTACGTTTTTAACTATCAATTATTTTTCATTTTCACAATGATGGAAATATAAAATATCGATAGACAATCTTTTAACTTAGATTTTATTTTTAAATTTAGTTACGCCAATTTTTTTTTTTTTTTTTTACTATTTCTTTTATTGTGTGTGTAATTAAAAATTTTAATTTTTTGAAAAACCGAAAAAAAAAATTTGAAAGAAAAAAAAAAAAAGCAAAAACAATTTTTTAACTTTGAATTTTTTTTTAAAATTTGTTTCGCCAATTTTTTTTTTTTTTTCGGTTTTAACTATCGGTATTTTATATTTTCATCATTGGGAAAATGAAAAAAAATTTGAAGGTAAAAAAGGAAGAAAAAAAAAAAAAGCAAAAACAATTTTTTAACTTTGAATTTTTTTTTAAAATTTGTTTCGCCAATTTTTTTTTTTTTTTTTTACTATTTCTTTTATTGTGTGTGTAATTAAAAATTTTAATATTTTGCAAACACGTACAATAAAATTTGAAAGTATAAATACATAACTTTTTTGAGTATATTATATTGAGTATAGTATATATAGTATACTTAGATTGTTGCACGCTAGATGGCGTATGAAACACTCTCATCTTTTTCAGGTTGGTATTTCAGAATATATGATGAAGATAGATGTCACGTTTATTATATTTTTTGCTTATAAAGTCATTATGTTATCTACGAACGGTAATGGTAACTATTTTTAATATGGAATATAAAATATAAATTATTTGATTTTCATTATTATTTCAATTTTAATTTTTGAAGAAATTTATTGTGCTTTTTATATAATTCAGCAACAATGTCTGATTTTATGTTATATTTCAGTTTTTATGATTCAATTTTATTAAACTGGTATAAAATGTGATCATCTATAAGGATTTCCTTGGTTTTTTAGTTTTTTAATTAAGTTTCTTAGTTTTTTTGGGGGAGAGGAGAGTTAAATGAAATAAATTTTTAAATCTTATTTAAAGATTGAATCGATTAATATCGGTATCGAATTGAAGGCAATATCTGTGGTTCGATTGATTCATATGAAAGATACAAGACACTTTCGCTACATCTACTTTCCTAAGAACTCGTTTAATCAAATAAAAGTAGTAAAAAATATAAACATGATTAGAATATACGATAACAACGTATGAATTTACGTGCGATAATAATTGTATGTAAAAGATATCTTGCTTAAACTACGAGAAAATATTACATAAAATGAGAAATTCGAAGTAGATTGGTACGAATTATTTGTAAATTAATGACATTGATTTGGTTATTATTAAAATAATAAATAAATAAGAAAACAAAAATACGGTTATATTAATAGGGAATAGCTAAAGAAAAAATGAAATAAGTAAATTTTTTTTTTTATTGACAACAAGTAATTATTTTTGAAAAAATATATTCTTATATATTTTCTTCAATTAATTTTCTTTTTATTAATTTTTTTTAATCGACTAATAATTTTATAAGCAATTTTTTCTTTAATTTTTGAAATATTGTTATAAATGGATTTGCTTCTCTTTTGATACAATATTCAATTATCAATATTATTATTTGTAAGTATTTACAGAAGTCGAATGATTAATAATTGAAAAATCTACCAGGTGTATTTATATTGGTTAAAAATGCAGTATTTTCGAAAAATTGAAAGATCTTCGCAAAAAATTTACCGATCATTTAGCTTTCTATTAATTTTAACAAAAGTCTCGCGGCAAAATTTCCATTCTTGCTGAAAAAGCTATTTTTCAATCAGTTCGTCATATAAATATATGCTTTTAACGATACAAAAAACATTTATTCAAAATTTATAAATTTATTCCATTTTATAAATCTATTTATTTTAATTTTTTTATTATCAATCGATTCAGTGGAAGGAATTAAAAGTATTATAAGTGAAACAACGTAAATTGTTATCATTGTCAAAATTCATGAAAAATGTAATTAAATTTTTCGTTCTATCAATTTTCTTATAATATTATATTATAATTTACACTGATTAATTCTTAATTAATGAATCAAATATTGATTTGTTTATGATCTATTGTATATATAGCGAAATAGTCAAATTTTTACAATTCATGTAACGATATAGAGTAATATCAATTTTAACTTTCACATGAAATAACACGAGTCCAAATTGACCCAACTTTGCCAGCTGACGGTGAATACAGATGTCATATAATATTCAAATAATATACTTTTACTCCTCGATTATTTATTTCCATAAAAAATTCCATTTTTAATTTGCAAATAAAAAATTCACATTGTTTATAATTCGTATAATATATAATAATTATCACGTATAAATATTTTTCATATTTTTGTCATATTTAACGTAACGTAAGAAAAAGTTATAAAGGATAATTTAAAATACAAAATAAATCGATAAAAATATTTTATAAATAGAAATGTGGAAAATTTAATTAAAGATAGAAAAGTATGGAAAATAAAAATATTTGATATTTTTAACGATGGAAAGAATGACGCATGCAATCGGTTCCCGGATCGGCAAGCTACGTCACTGGCCTGTACAGTTCACACCTGTTGCCCTGAATAGAACACGCGAGTGATACGTCACTGGCCGTAAACTGGTGGCACGGCTCACCTGTTGGCCTGAACAGTGCTTGGCTGGGTTGTTGAGCGTGCGGTTCCTTTCGCCCGCCA
>NW_006263460.1:92783-93005 GCF_000469605.1 Apis dorsata
GGTTATCGTGTCTCCGCGCTTTTTGGATGCGTGTTTCTTCGACAGCTTCCCGTAAATCGGTATCGAATCGATTTCACGTCGTTCGAGATCGATTAAATTTCGCTTTGCGCTTGAAAAAAAATTCACCAACTAACCACTTTTCTCGATGAATAAAATAAGGGTGAGAACGTGAATCGTGAGTGAGAATCGACGACGCCCACAAAACGGAAACCGCGTCACCTG
>NW_006263460.1:93071-93357 GCF_000469605.1 Apis dorsata
GGGAGGAAAGCGAAAAGGGAAGAAGGACAACACCACTTTCTACGGATTCTTGAACGCCGTGAATTTGCGTCCAGCCGGATTGTATGCAAATATCCGAGGAAATATCCGTATCTTACCTCTGTCTCTCTGACCCCACCAGCCTCCGCTCCCGGCTATCGTGTCGTTATTTACGCTGCTGACTAACCTACCCGTGGAAGAGGTCCACTCCGACCGATCGTGCATACCGCACGATCGTTTCGCAGACAGGTAATGCATTTTCTCTCTCTCTCTCTCTCTCTCTCTCTCA
>NW_006263460.1:93465-95524 GCF_000469605.1 Apis dorsata
CTACTGAAATGTTCATCGTGAGTCGGTGTTTTTTTTATTGGTTTTGAATTGAATTCGTGTTGGTCAAGATTAGAAAAATTTCTAACGAATTTAGAATAGGAGAAATTCAAATATTTTTATAAAATTATGTTTATTTGATATTATTATATATTACTATTTATTTCGTTTTTCATTTTCTTTATTTATTAATAAAATATATCGTAATGTCTATATAAATATTATATTCGTGTTTTTATAAAAAAAAAATTAAAAATTTGTGTGAATTTATGAATATGAATGAGGAATATAAAGTAAATCTAACAAAGGAATTATCGTAGTTATAATGACGATAACGCGATGAAAATACGTGATTGATACGGAATGTATGCGAAAATTTACACGATACGTTTTAACCTTGGGATAAACTTGGATCAAATTTAAATTGGATTTCGAGGAAGATAAGATGTCTCGTTAAATGTCAAAATATCATGTTATACGTTTTAATAATATTGAATTTTATTGAAATTTTTCTTCAGAATCTAAATAGAATTAATAGAAAATTGGATTTCATTTATTTCGAGTAATAAATATTTTCGTTATTTTTATCGGCACGATAAAACATGATAAATTAAATTCAGCAGGATAAATATTGTGACTCATAATATTTTTATTTAGAATACAATTTTTCTTTTTTTGATTTCTTTTTTTTAATTAGTATATTTTTATCGTTAATATAGTAGCAATTCAAGTATTAATTTATCGAAGAAGTAAATTGAAACGTATATGTGTTAACTTTTAAAATAAGATTAAAATAAGCGAGGAATTTTCAATATAATTTTTCTAATATTTCTAATACTTTGTTTGTAGCATTCATGGTGAAACATCTTGTACGCGTAGTAACGAATTTTGCATTACAAAATAGGTCAATCGTGTGTGTTTACTATAGGTATTTAACATAATCTTGTTTTGAAACAATGTCTTGAAATGAATAGTAAATGCCATTAATAATTAGTAATTATAAGTTATAACGCTTTTGAAATTCTCTTTTCAAAATATCATACTATTTTTATTTCTATTATTTTTCCAAATTATTAAAAAATAAAATTGTTCAAATTGTTCAAATTTGATACTTATTTTATACTTATTATACTTTGTACATGTATGTATGTTTATTCGAAGTACAAATGAAACTTTCGAACATCTTTAAAATATTAAATAAAAGATTGACGTAAAATTAAATGTTGAAAATTAAATATCCAATTATCCAATCGATGAATCTGATAGCGAATAATTTTTTAAAAATACGTAATAACGTTGAAATTGTTAATCGTGTAAAATCATATTTATATTATAGAACGTTATCTATTGTAATCACGTACGACATCGATATCTGCTTGAAAGAAAATCGAATTACTTCGTTGCAATAGGTTGATACGATTAACAGAAAGCATAACGCGTTGCGCGATTTCCCTCTCCATCGTGTGCGAAATTTTGTTTCGTCAGTGAGTGATCGGTGAAAGCACTTCCCACACCTTCGAAACGGATTACCATATTCAACTTTTCTCTAAAAATCATTTCGAATCGATGAAAATAACGTTTGATCGAATGTTATTCGTTTTGCATACATCCGATCCCATAAAAGCTGCACAATTTGATTGCAAATTGATTAGAAAATGACAATCCGGTAATCGAAATTCGTGAAAATCTCTTTTTTTCGAAACAATAGCTGTAAAAAAAATGTATTTTGCTTGATGTTTATCTGCTTGATATCTGTTAACTATATATAATGATATCCGTTAACTATAAAATACAATTTGTTGTTCAATAATTAACGATTATTTGATTTATCAAATTAACTGTTTTTTGAGTAATAAAATAAGTTAACAATATAGATTATGTTATATGAATAATACATATAAATATATTTGATTAACTGTTCTTAAGCAATAAAATAAATTAATAACGTGGATTATATGAATAATACGTATAAATATATCGGATTAACTGTTTTTAAGCGATAAAACAAGTTAATAACATGAATTATGTTATGCGAATAATATGTGTATATATATATATATAT
>NW_006263460.1:95791-99391 GCF_000469605.1 Apis dorsata
TTTAAAATGAACCGCTTCGTTACGAGATATCTTATAAGATACATTTATAATTGTTGTTGTCTATTAAATGGAATAAAGATAATTATTTTCACGAATAAAAGTTTTTTTTTTCATCTTTCGCATCTTTCTTTTTGCAATATATGAAAAAATAACGAGAATTTTTGGTATTTCTTACTCGATAGAAAGAAAGAAAAAGAAAGAAAGATTAATTGCACAACGAACGGTCTATTTTCGTTAATATCGTTTCACCGAGGCTGGCAAAACGTACAATAAGTAAACGTACGTACAGAAAGTAAATAGAAGTTAAGGGCGAGAGTGTGGACGGCGAACCGTAAAGAAGATATCGTGAGATTTTTCAATCGGCACCGTTATTGCGTCCTGCTTTTTTTTCGCGCTATCAACGCGCCACCGATGAGAGATCCACTCTTTACGTGTCACGACTCCGTGTAGTTAGACAATACCAAGAGAAATTACGGTGGTGAATGTCGTGAGAAACTCGGCACGCCGTTGGCCCATTGTCACAATTCAGAGCTCGTAATTGGCAAAGCGGTACGCTTCGAATCTTGTTCTCTTTATTTTCAGCTAAATCTTCCCTCGTAGAAATTTCGTATCTCATTTGTTCTTCGCCGAACGAAAGAAAGAAATAATTTTCTAAAAATTTATAAAATTTCCACTTTTTTCATGTACGTTATTATATATATATATATATGAAATAAAATTTTGAAAGGAATTAAAAGATAACGTGCGAATTATTTTTCAAACAATTACAATGCTGATATTGTTCTCCTATCTTTGGTAAATGGAATATAATAATAAGGCACGGTGTGTTTTCGTGACGGGGAACACGTTGTTTGCGATTAGTTGCGATAAGTGTCAAGGTTGTTGGAATAGTGAATCGCAAGATGGTCGTTTAGCTCGTCCACGTATATAACATGGAAAATTGTCATAATTTTGGAAGGATAATATCGGCATCAAGTTTATTGTTGAGAACCTTCACAATTTAATCATAGCGATACGTAATAGAATTGCAAATTAAGTTTTTAAAGACATATTCTGCTTGGATATTGGACTTATTGATGACACATATGTTCGTTTAATAAAAGTATTCGAACATTTTTATTTTATGTACTATGATTTTAATTCTATTAAAAAAGAAAAATTATTCTTATAAGAAACTTAATATAGAATTATATTTGTTTTATATAATAAAACAAGATAAATAGTAAACGATAAATTGAAAAATTTATTTTATTATGAAAAACGAAATAATGATAGAGAAAAAGCAAAATTGATATATATACGTATCCTTCGATCGAAATATTCGTGTGATTATATCGATAAAAGGAAAATGACGCGTTATTTGTTTTATTAAAAAAAAAAAAAAAGAAAAGTCCTGATTTAAAAATGATTTTAAAATATTGTTCTAAAATATAAATAAACCGAAAATCGTGTATTACGTGGTTAGAAAGTAGATAAGTTTCAACAGAGCTGGCGCATTAATTCTCTCGTCGACACGTGAATGCACAGCTTGCATAGTATTGCAGTTTACTGACCTTGGTGCACACGATCGCGTGTTCCTCGATAAACGAATCGGTAAATCGATGAATTTTAGGCAAACATTTGAAACGTTTGTCTCGAAAACAGCGAAGAAAACGTTTTAACGATCGGTCGAAATAGTTGTAAATCAAAATACATATTGGAGAAGGTTTGTCTGCTAATTGTATGCTCGGTACATGCAAATGCATAGTTTGCATCGCGTTGCAGTTGAGTGACCTCCAAGTCCAGTATATGCATGTAGCAATGGCGGCAAAGTAGAAATCTGCTAATGCGAAATTCACTCAATTGGAATTTCAATTATTCCATAAAATTATATCAATGGCGATAATAATGTTTTATTTATATGCGGTATACGATATATTCTTGTTTCAGATAATTAATTAATATTAATCTTGAAAGAAAAGTTATTAGAGGATGAGAAGAATGCTGAAAAAATTGTAACGTTATAGCGGTTTTTGGACGATTATTCGGTTATTATATTCGATTCATAAAATAAAAATATAAAATAATTTGTTAATAACAAAAAAAGATATATTAGAATATATTTAAAATTTGAAAAGTTACGTATTTTTTTATAATTTAAAATTATTATTTCCATCGTTCGTAGAAGAAGAAACGATTTGTCTCGCTTCGCTATGTTTCTATTCAATACGTTGCGTATACAAAACGCGTTTCTTGTTTATGGAGCTCTTAGTTGAACGCAATGTGGGATGATGCTATTATGCAAATTTCGGTACTATATCCTTCGTGCTAATGACACAGTAGCAAGAGACGGAGAATTAACGTTGAATAAAATTTATGCAAGTATAGTCGTCATCGATTTTCCAACTTCTAATCACGCGCCAACGTCGCGCGTTTCCCTCTACGCGTGTTGAATCTTAGACACACTGATAACGGTCTACGCGCATACCAAATCAATTTTTTGCATTGACGTCGATCCCACATACTGTTTTTAATTGTATATCTCGAACGAGTAATTTTGATTCTTTAATTATAATAAATAATTTTAATTTTAATTCGCGAGGATATTTGGAATAAATTCTTTGCATCAACGTTTCTCAATTATATTTTAAAACTACGATAATTAGATTTACGATACACTATAATTTTTAAGATGAAAAATTTGTTTATTTATAACAATATTTTGATGAGAAAAAGTTCTTTTAAATCTTATTGAGCATTTGTTGAGCATAAAAGCATAGAAAGATATCTTTTAAAGATCGATACTATTATGTGTATCCGTGTACAAAAGCCCGTCATGAAAGTACTTGAGAAGAATACTTGAGAAAATGAGCTGCGTATTCCACTGAGAAGATGGGATAAGATCGCTTGAAATTAGACACGAAATGACATCAAGATTTACACAACTACTATTTGGTTGTGCCTTTCTTGCACTTCCGTGCATTTTTGATCTTACGAAATTAATATTTACGTTGAATCTTTCAACTTGAAACATTGTAATCTTTTTAATCTTTTTAACGTTGCGCATAACCGTAACTTATTATTTCGAGGATAAATTTAATCAAAAAAATATATCTTTTAACAGAAATGAGAAAAAATCTTAGACTTTGTTCTTTAAATTGATTATGTATGAATTGAATTGGTATTGTACAAGTATATCCCCATGTATAATTTCATTAATTAAAGTTAAAACTTGTATTTAATATGTAAGATTAAAGCTAAATTTTTACAACTATTCTATTCCATTCTATTCGAATATTTTATTCTATTCTTCGCTTAAATGTTTGCTTAAAAATTTTCCGAGACTTCTTCAAATAAATATTCTGTAATCTAAATTTCATCAAAAAAAAATATTATATTGAAAAAGAATTTGAAAGTTATTGAACATGGAAAATATTCGATTATTCGATTTGGGGGCGGAACCATTTAATATCAAAATTATATTATTTTCAGATAGCATAGTATAATCTGCTTAAAGTTCAACAGATCTAGTTCTATAAATATTTGTTTCTATAAAGATTTATTTTTAGTACTCGCTCTGTGTTTTATTTTAAACTACTCTCAAGGTCTTTTTTTTTTTTT
>NW_006263460.1:99594-128191 GCF_000469605.1 Apis dorsata
TAAACGATAGTCTAGTATTAAATAATAAGAAATAATAAATATATATTTTTTTTAGAAACATGATCTTAATTATTATATTATTATATTATATTATTCACCTGTAAGGACCTTTATAATTTATTATAAGAAATAAGAAATATTAGATTTAATTATCATATCATTGCGTAATTTCATTTATCGTAATAATAAATAGGCAAATTTATCGTATTAATAAATAGGAAATATAATATAAAGGATATAATATATAGGAAATATAATATCAAGCAAATATTAATGTTAAAATATATTTTTTTAAATTTAGATCCTAAATATTTATTGAATTTTATTACTTAATTATAAAATGAAAATTTTTTAATATTATTTTGCTAAAATAATTAGAATTATCTAGAATCATCTTATAAATATTTAATCATGTGATTGTAGATATTTTATTGCATTTATATGTATAACTGTTTATATGCGCGTATTAATATTTATAAATAAATTATTTTTTAGCTTTAAATGTTATTACAATCTTTATATGAAACATCGAATCGAATAATTGCAAATTTTTTTCAATACATTTTTTTCACTGAACAATATATCGGATATAAATATGCCTATTCATTAAAATTATGTTTAGAAAAATTAAGTACACGAACAAATGAAACATTTAGATCAGTTCTTAAATTATCTTGTAATTTTTCCACATTTAGAATAATCTGGTTTAAAAGTAAATGCGAAACCAGGAAGAAGGACGATGCCCATCTCATAATGTTCTAACGCAACTGCGTCTAGCGTTACATAAACTGTTCCAAATTAATTAAGATGCTTCATTAAGTCTAATGAATATACAGGCCGTGTGTTGCTGTAGCGAGAAACTTCTCCGAGAAAACTATGATTTTATCACGGGAAACATATTGCATATTCAAGTGAAATTTACCAGAAAACTAACTGATTTTCTGATTTTTACCGATCAATAAAGAATGAAATTTAGAAAAAAAAATAACAATTATACCATTCGAGATTATTTCCATCAGGAATTTGTTTTGAGATTCAACAAAATTATTAAATTAAAATTATTAAATTATATCTTTAATTAATACTAGAATTATTAGTAAAAATATGCATATGCTGGTCTTCCATTATATTTAATTATATATTTAATTATATATTATTATTATATTTATCATTATGGAAATTATGAATTTGTACAAATATTGGTAATTTAAAACAATCAATTATTGTATGTATAATCAAATTTAAATTTATATGTTTATATAATTATTATATTATTATATTATATTGCATTGTGAAATATTGTGCAGGATATATGAAGCGTATCTCGTTCGACACGAATCAAGTATTTTTATCTTGGCCAAATTCGACACAGATATAATCTAATATTCATTTTCTTCCGCTCAAGTTTTATTTCTTGCCAAGCTTGCCAAACTTTCGACAATTTACATTTATCGCAATATGTATGGTACAAATTAAAGATTTTTCCCAAATGTGATCTACTTTCAGCGAGAAATCAATTCTGGTAAAGGCAAGAATTATGTTTAACAAGATTGGCGAGTTTCATTCGAGTTCGAGCCACGTTCTATCAATGCGCAACGGGAATCATTCATATATCGTGACATCAATTTGCGTGAATGCAAATCCAGTTTATCATTAACATAATCTGATGTCCACCACAAGAGATTGTCATTCCTTCTTGTCTGGCTTACATAAGAAAGAAAGTAACGAGAAGTATGCATCGTGGGACAATCGAGAATAGATGACAAAGGGATGAAAGAATGTAATGGTGAATCATTTTCAATGATGTTACGATGTTATAAAAATATTACTACGATACAAAATGTTGATCCACATTCGTGGAATAAAACAACGCGATACTCTACTCTTTCATGGATTTTTTGTCTTTCGTGTTATCTTTATATTTTCATTATTTTGAAACCACAAACAAATTATTATGATATAATGCTTCCCTTTGAACGAAATAATTTTATTGTAAAATATTTCGTCGACTTATCGCGAGATCTTCGTATTAAATAAGACGAAACATTTTGTGTGAGATAGATCATGGTCAGATTCTTTCGGATAAGAAGTAGGTCAGGATGATTCAAACTTTATAGGATAGAAATGAGGTTTATAGAGGATAGATAGCAAATGAAATTTTCTCCGTTTTACTTATAACTTAATTCATAGTACGTAGTCGATACATTTTCAAGAACGATTTATTCGAAAAAGAAATTTTGTATAAAAAAATGTAATTTTTTATGTATCTTATTCTAGATAAACTAATAGAAATTAATTAATCTATAAAATTTAAAAGAATTTAAGAAATTTTCGTCAATGAGTCTACAAGGTTAAATTTATATATAAATGCGAGAATATCCCTACTCAACTCACAAATAAATGTTTGCGACACTAGCGCCACTAATATACCGGCCTTCCGATATTAATTCATTAAACATGATACCAAGAAGCGTGTTTCACAAAGCGGATTTATTTCACAAGCGTTACAGAAATTTTTGTCGAGCATGATTCCCAGGAATACATCACCGATGGAACCATACACCGGTGAATCTTAACGCTGACTTGATATCGAGGTTGCTTACGAATGGCGAACCAATTATCCGCGTCGCGTTTAATACGTATATGCGTATATAGTAGAGAACGCGGGAAGAGAGAGAAAGAGAGAGAGAGAAAGAAAGAAAGAAAGAAAGAAATATACTCGTATCTGTTCACAAGACGGTATCGTAAAATAAGCTTCGTGGGGGCCAGCCTTATGCACCAATAAGGCAACATTCTGACCAGGTCAATGCTTACTGGTTTTGTATTTCAACTCGTTCCCGCGTCTCTCGCTATTTCAGCGATCGCTTCGGGCGAAATGATTATGTCTATACGTTAATATATATTTATGTATTATAGAAGGACTCTCTTGGGTATAGATCTCTTTCGATATATCCTGATTCACGATTTCTCTCCGATCATCTTTTCGAGAATATTATCCCTATCGTTTGCCACTTTTCGAAACAATCATTTCAATTCTTACTACAAATAGCGATGGGATCGAATTCGATATACGTATACAAATTTAAATAAAAAAAGATATAAAGGATTTATTTCATAATAAGATTCGAATATTATTAAAATAAAATAAAATATGTAAAATATTTGTGGGAAAGATTGATTTCAATAAAAATATTCACTTTTTTGTTATGGTTATATAACTTTGATGTGCGACTATATATATCAAATTTAATCATATATCGAAAATATAATTTTGTTTAAAAATACCCATCTTTTCTTTTTTAATTATAATAAGAAAAAGTATGATTTGGTTGCATGAATTATTTTTTACATAAACATACACGTATTTAAAAAAAATGAATCGTATTGTAGGAAATTTAAAAATTTGTCAATAAATGATATTTTAGAAGACATAATCGTATTAATAATTATAGGAATAAATTATTGTAACAAAAATTCTATAGTATTTTTGTAGAATATTTTAAAATAATATTTTAATGATTTTAAAATTATAGTTTAAAAAGATTATTTAAATTAAATTTATCATAGTATATAGTCATAGTATATAAATTAGACTCCTCAAAATATAAGGCGAGATTGCAAAAATTATTAATTCTAAAATTTGAGAATAAATTGATTTGGATTTCTAATGTTTAATATTCTGATATATCTATTTAATCCAAGTCTAGATTATCCGATAGATTATTTAAATGACATGTCTCGGTCTCCATTAAACCGGTTAATCAAGGTTGTATCGAATCGAGAAGTGAAGAAAACTTAGGATGTTTGAACACGATTGATAATTGATTTTATTCATACTTAGAAAGGAATATATAAACTGATATTTGACTACTTTTTCTTTATTTTAAAAAAAAAATGGTATAATGTTATTCGAATAACTTTGATCAATTTATATCGAATGAAGCAAATTATTATTTTTAAATTTTGTAATTAAATGAAATATAAATAAATAATTTTTAAGATTTATAATTATACAATATAATATATTAAGTTTTATTTTCGAAATCTGATAATTTTTTAAATTCATAGCAAAAATTGTATAATTTTAACTTTTATATGTATTCAATTAAATAAAATATTATAATAAATAATAATATTACAATAAATATAAAATGAAAAGTAAAAACAATTTTCTAATTCTGATGAATCGAATTGATAAAATATGTTTATTGCATCTGAATTCATAGTAAAACTTAATACATTTTCTTTTTTTTTTTTCTTCTTTTTTTTTATATAGAATATAAACGAAGATGCAACACGTCCCAGTTTCTAAAACAACATTAGCTACATTCGCGATCACGCCATTCGTTTTCATTGATCAAGGTTGCGGCGCATTTTTATTCTTTTTTCCTGATTGAATGATAAAATTAAAGAATTAAACAACAAAGTAAAAGGAAAAAAATATTTAATTTTTTTTTATATATCATATTAAGCTGTTATATTAACAAGAAAAATAAAAAATATATAATATAATATAATAATAAATAAAATGAATACGATATATCATCATATCATATAATGATTAATATATTAAGCACGAAGAAAATCGAATTAAACGCAGGGCAAACAAAGCCGAAGATTTTTGTTGAAAATTATCAAAATTATCAAATGAGAATAAACAATTTGTAGCAATTTGATGACCGATTTTCAAACCAAAGACATCATGAGCGAAATCATGCGAATCATGACGCGGTTAATATCTTTGTATCTTTGTAATATTATTCTTTCTTTTTTTGCTTGATATTTTTATTATTCCGCGGTTTTATTATTCCGATATTTTGATATTCTATACGTCATAGACATATCAATTCAAAGTTATATTATATTATTACATATTACAACATATTGTAGGATATATTGTATATTCTTATCAGATTAAAAATTATTATCAGAAATTCATTTACACATGCACATAATTCATATATAGAAGAATAATATCGGTAATTAATAAAAATAATTCTTTTTTCAAGATATTTATTGAACGAAGATATAATATTTTTTTTTAAATTTATGGAAAATAATTATCTATAATATCTTTTTCTTTTAGTAATTTAATTACTATTCTTATTATGTATAAAAATTGCGATTCATAATAATAATTATATTTATTTCTTTTTCCAGACACGGAGTCCTCAACGAAGGAGCAACATCAGTATGAAAAGAAAAGTTCGGACACAACGATGCACGTAAACGGGCATACGACACACAACGCGAAACAAGAAATGAGTAAGTTCTTTTCTTTTTTATTACATATTTGTACATACATATATTCCTATTCATAAATATTAAAACATTTATTCGTCTGGTATATAATGATTGAGCGGAAATTATAAAAAAAAAAGAAAGAATAATAAAAAATAAGTTTAAATATAATATTATTTCACCTAGTTGTGTAGTCATCTAGTAACTCGGTACGCTTCTATGAACAGAAATTACAGTTATGGCAATTTATCGTGGGCTAATTTTCTACCTTGATTTTATCAAAAAATGAAGAGTCATATAATCTGAATATTCATTATTCCAGTGATAATTGTTTAAAGCTAAAACTATTGATTTCTAATATATATCTTCATAATTACATATCTATACATATATTAGACAAATAATATATAATTAAATATACGTAATTATATTTTTATTTGAATAAATATATATTAATTGTTTTTAAAAAAAAAACACTTTACTACAATTTTTAATTTTTAATTTTTTAATGTGCAAAAGCGAGAAAATTTGAAATCAATCAATTTGAATGTTAATAAAAAAACATGCAATGGTATTAATTGCAAATCAACGTCGAAAATTAGAAAAATGAAGATAAAAGATAGAAGATATTCTATATTATATATTTTTATTTCTTGAACGTGAAACTCGTAATTTCAATATGGTAAAGTAGATGTGGGGATCGTAATTTGACAATTGGAACAGTACTAGAGAGACGCTTCGTCGCAAAGTCGAATGTGCGTCGTAAATGAGGAAAATAGACATTGTATGGTGGCCGATGTCACTTGTTATGTAAGTCATTCAAGGCTCGATGACGTTATGCGAAGGTGTGCCATCCTCATCCTGTTCTTTCGTTATTATTGATCCACTGTTTCGCTTATTTAGTCGAATAACGAATTCTTGGATAGAATTTTACGAAATTTGGTCAACATTTATTTCATTTGAATATTCGAACGTTTCAACACCTGGTTGCATGAACACTTATCGCAATGATATTCATTTTCGATTATAAATTTTTAATTATTTAATGATTTTATTAATATATCGATACAATATATATCGTTAAATGTTATAAAACTTCCTAGTATTTAATTAACAAAAATCTAATTGCGAAGAGAAGTACATAACAAAATATACATAAATAATTTTTGTTAAATATAGTAAAAATATAAAATCCTCGAATTCAAGACCAGTTTTATAATATTTCGTAAAAATATGTAATATTTTGTATGTAGAATGTTCGCTTGGCGACAAACGAGGATTCCGCTTGGTTCAATTTTATTTTCTAGACTGCATTCGCTGGAATAGTGCCGAAGGATGACATAACACGAATAATTTTAATGGAACAACTCCCTCGATATAGGACAAGATGATTTCAAAGAATAGTTAGGGTGTGTTCGATATCCAGGATGCGATTCGTTTGTTAGAGACGAATAGCATAAATCTAAAGGATAAATCGAACGCGAATCTAATTTCATCTCCGGAAATGTGTTCGATCGTGTAGGGGATTTTGATTTATGGAATAATTGTTATTGAAGGAAAGGGAAACTTAAAAACAATTATTATAAATGTGTAAAAATATCAGTAGTGAAAAATATTTTTTATCAAATTTATAATTGGTATTATGTTATGATATAAAAATTATAATCATATAAGTATTATTTATGGAATAATTATAAAAATCATTGTGTATGGTAATATGTTACGTATGATATGTTTTTATTATATGTTCTCTTTAAGAAAAGTGAAATAATAATTGCAATTGTGAAAATAATAGATAAAGAAATATAATAAAGACAAAAAAATTAAACAATTGACACGTACTAATGGAAGAAAATTAGTTCTATTTATCTATTGGGCTGTTAAAAAAAAAAGAAATAAAAAAGTATTAGATTTATGAGCATAATATGCATTTTTAATCTAAATTCTTTGACGAAGTTTAGAGAAAAATCACATTGAATGGATTTCATCGTAAGAAAAATTTTTTCGAAAATAAAAAAGGAGAAAAATATTTTTACTATAATATAAGTTAATGGTTAAGATTTATTTGAAAAAAATGGAGTATCGTGCAAAAAAAAATAAAAATAAAGCAAATCGGTGAAGGCAGAAAGAATAATCGGTATATGTGTATGTACAGGATATATCGTGTGCTTATCGTGACCCCAGTCAATGGTTCGCGTAGCGTAGTCATCTGGATCATCTGGAGTATCTAGAACGTATTGATCGCGGCTAAGCAGCTGTACTCTCGGGCTGGCAGTAACGTTGGGGCGGCCGTACGGAAAACACACGTGTTACACGGTCTCGCGATGAAAACGTCGGTGTCGTGAAAACTACTTTCGAGGGAAAGTGCAAAGCCCTTTCGCTTTGACCCGATCCAACACGATTCTTTCCACGTTCGGTGTGCGCGTGTCTTCGTTGAAACGCGATTTTTATTTTTTTCCCGAAATATCGAACGAGTAGGGATATGCCACGTTATAAGTTTAGTCGGCGATTAATCACGATTAATCGTAAATAATCGAATACAAAATGAATCGTTTATGTGCCGGCCGCGCGTTTTCTTTTCGTATCGTGTATGCGGGGTGCAGATTTCTTCTCTAAGTTTTATTATTTGTTAAAGTGATACGATGATGTTACACGTGAGGAAAGAATTTTAGCGAAGATGAGGATCAGGATGAGGTGGAGAATATTTTTTTGAATTTTTAATCATCCTTTAAGCGCTTATGTCGCATATATATATATATTATTATTAAAATTATTACACAATAGAAATAACGATATATATTTAAAATAATAATATAATAATAAAATGATAGTTGATAATAATAATAATAATAATAATAATAATAATAATAATAATAATATAATATGAATTTATATCGTAACAAACGATAATCCAATAAATATCGATAAAAAATTCGTGTCACTTGCACGATATACAAAGATTAAACCATAACGTTTACAGGATTAAATGTTTTTCGTTCTTCTTTCTTCCTTTTTTGTTGCGATATTAAGAAAACTCGTGTAAAGAAGTGTCAAATTTATGAATAGAAATAGGTTTAAAACGATATTTGATCGCGAATAATTTCATAGTTCAACAAGAATTTAGTTTACATTGTGGTTTCAAAGTGTCGATCTTAAATACCCATTTCGATGTTTGCGCAAATTTTGGAAACGTTTGACAACAAATAATTTCTTGTTTTGGAAACAATGAGTGACTCTATTTGCGTTGTAATTATTTATCGTTTGTTCTATTGATCAATGATTTTCGAACATGATGAGTTAGTTAGACATTAAAATGTGTAAAATTTGGAAGAATTTTGATTCGTGACACGTGAAATATACGTTATAAAATATTTATCGTTGATAAAATTAATATAATAATTAATTTTTAATTAATAATTTTTTATTTAAAAAAAATTATTTAAAAAATACATTTTATCGATATTGATCAATATAATAAATATTGCTTTTCTTCCTTTCTTCTATAATAATAATAATCTTTGAATATAAAATAAATTATACATTATCGAATAATATGTTTCGTTAAGAAAGTTTAATATTTACTAAATTTTAAAAAACTGATTTAACCACAACTATGACTTCTTCATCTCTATATTTTTACACAATAGCAAAAGTTATATTTTTTTTCACTACTGATTTATTGCTATTTCTTACCGATTATTGATTACAATGATTCAAAGCAAATATTTTAAATCATATAGTTGTCTTAAAAAAAAGAAAAAAAAGTTACAATTTGTTCTATATTTATTTTTGCAATAAAATCATATCATATATATGCATAAATATTTTTTTGAATGAAAAATATCAAATATAACTAAACTTTTAAATATTTAATGCAACTTACTATAGTCAGTTTGATATTTTTATTGTAACTCATTCGGTGTTTATCTTCGAAAAAAGAAGGAACGTTAAATGTTTTTTCATATCTTTGAAAGATACGTAGATTTATATAATGCCGATATTCCATTTATATGTCTGGTGACGAAAATATACGTTTTGTTAAGAAATTATTAATCTATCATAACGAGAATAATAATAATAATATATACTCATATTTGATGCTTTTCTTATATTAATTAAAATTAATCTAAATTATATCGAGGGTAAAATTTTTGTCTACGATAAATATTGTATAATATTGCATGAGTAACTAATATGTATTAATAATTAATATATTTTGAACGAAATGAATATTACTAATAATTTAGCAATATTTTTTAGCGTTTTTAAAACTATTAATAATATTCTTGAAAAGTGAAGTGAAATTATTGAAAAAATTCGCGTGTTACAACACTTGCAATATTTTACATGATATTTCTTTTAATGACAGAATAAAAAAAGATGAAAACCATATATAATAAAAATAATAAATATCATAAATATCAAATAATTATTAATAGTATTTTCTCAACTTAATTAAACTACATTATTATTATTCTTGAAACATTGAACGATATAATGTGAAATAATATTAAAATATTTGATATTGTTCTATATTATTAATAATTACGAGGAATCAAATTTTTTTTTCGTTATTTTAAATATCATTTTTATGATAAATTATATAAAATTTGTATAGAAACAATCCTATCGATTTGAAATTTTAGATTTTTTTTTTTTTTCTATTATTTTTTGATCTTTCATTTTCTTTGAGTAGATTACGTAAATCCTACTATAAAGAACTAATCAATTCGAATGTATTTTTCCGTTTCTCTTTATATTTAGTTATCCATTATCAAAGATCGTCTTTGAAATCGTACAGTCATACATTCGATGCTTTAACAATTCACGTTTTCTAATTAAAAATAATCTATTATTTTTATATTTTTGCATTATAATATCTATTATTGTATTATAATATTAAAATAATGATATATAAATATTTTATTTTATTACGTTATTGACAATTTAATGAAAAGATGTTATATTCATAACATAAAAAAAAAAAATTTTGTTATGAATCATTATAAATTATTGTAGAGAAAAGAAGAGAAAAAAAAAGAGAGAGAGAGAGAAAGATCAAAAGCTTTATTGAAAATTTGTATTTAATAGAGACTATAACTTGAAAATTCAATTATTTAAATATTAAAGTAAAGTATAAAAAAAAAAAAACAAAAAAAAACATTCATACAAAAGATGGAATAATATATAAATGAATTGTTAAAGTTATATGTATATAACTTTATAAAGATATATATATATAATAAAAGAAAAAAATATCTCGAGAAGTTAGCATTTCGAACACAAAATGGTTGATGATGAGAATTGTGTGTACGAATTGTTTATCGCTATTCGTAACGGGTTTGCGCACGGGTTTCACTTTCAATGAATATTCGCGTTTCCAGAGATGTCAATCTCCTCCCCAACTTGAATTGCTCGATTCGCGTCGCGTTTGTTCCCTCTCTCAACTCACTTTCCGTCGCGTTAATTGCACCCCGTTAATTGGCAATAATAATTGATTCAAACTGTTGATCGCGATTTTTAACATTCGATTCGCGATTATTATTATTATTATTATTATTATTATTATTATTCGATTCATGGCGTATCACGCCGCGCAAATAATTTCAAAATCGCGTTTCACGGTTCGTTCGTCGATTGGCATCGGTTCGTGAAATTCTCGTAATGGGTAATAATCGAAATAAGAGAGTGTAACGTTGACCTCTGAATTCGAACATAGAGATAACATCAATAATTTATCTAATCTATTTTAAAAGATTACGAAAACTTTTTTTCTATCGCATGTAGTAAATAAATGGGTAAATATGAAAACTATAATTATTAACATTATCTCAATAATCTTAATAATATCTTTTTTATCAAGGTAAATGGAACACTTTGCTGTTACCAATTTGTGTTCAAATTATGGGAAGTGGGTTATTAAATAATTGTACGTTACAAAATGATTTGCATATAATCGGACTAAATGTGTAGGTACGTTATAAATTCCGTGAGACGATTCCCTTATGTATTATTTCTTAATAATGTTGTCACGAAAAAAACAAACATCATTTCTTAATGTATCCGTAACCATTTTTTCTGTCATTTCTTTCAAAATGTTAAACTCGGAAAATTAAAAATAATAAAAAATAATAGAAATTCATAGTTGTAGTGTAATATCGAACATAATAAGTAAGAGATCGAAAATAATATCTAAATATAATCGGATTTTATATTTTTTATTATATAATATGTATAATATTATATAATACGTATAATAAATTAAAGTTTCTATTCAAATTTTATCTTATTAATTTTATATAAAAATATTATTAATTAAATTAGTTTTTTTTTTTGAAATGCTAAAATCTCATTTCAGCATTAATTAAT
The DNA here is from genome assembly GCF_000469605.1 of Apis dorsata. Taxonomy (NCBI): domain Eukaryota; kingdom Metazoa; phylum Arthropoda; class Insecta; order Hymenoptera; family Apidae; genus Apis; species Apis dorsata. The sequence goes on from NW_006263460.1 coordinate 111,205, forward strand.
TTTAAACGCGATTCTTTAAGATTTAAATTAATAAGTTGATTTTAAGCCTCATTTGTTAATTTATTCGATTCAAGATTCTTCTTTCTCATATTTCAAGGTTGCATTTATTCGAAACAATTATTAATAATCATATTTGCAATTCATAAGAATGAATTATATTAATATTATTATAAATAATAAGATTTTCCTTTTATTTCTATGATGAGAAAATATCTATATATATATTTGAATCGACTTCGATGCACGACAATATTGAAAGTAATCGTTTAAATAGAAATTTATCTTTTTTTTCTAAAAGATTTAAAAAATTAAAATATTATTATATCGAAGATCTATTTATGAAAAAAAAAAAATTATAACCTGAAATGAAAATAATTGAAATGGTCACGATATAGATCCATCTCGTATGCTGAATTGTTCGATCAGGAGATAAATGATGGATCGATCAATCGAAATATATGAAACGGTGAGACGAGATAAAGATTGTGAAAAGATCAATTTGTTCAACACATAATGAATTCATAAAAGACTGTTGGAAATATGAAAAAAAAAACGAGTCCATAATCCATAATCCATCATTGGAAAAATGATTAAAATCGTCAATTAATTTTTCGACGATGTGTTTATTAATTGTTTATCCGTCCGATGAAGCACTGGTGTGGTTGTTTCGCGTTTCGAAAGAAAAGTGACTCGGTGGAGAGGACATGTACGCGAGACAGCACATTGGCTCTGTTTGCGCTTGTTAATCAGTTCAATTGAATAACGTATTAATACGTCGGGGTCACCGTAAGGGGTTAATCGCAATGTCCACGCCGGACACGATGGACACCATCGATGAAGCGGAGCAGGCGTGGCGTGAGTATTATACAGAACGACAAAATTTACAACGTTTTATTATTTATTATTTGTTCATTATTTTTCGTCCATCGTGTATCAAGTTGTACACGATGTTTCATTGAAAAAATAATTATATATTCGATGTTTAATTACAAATTATAAACCAATATAATATACATGAAAACGAAAAAGCAGAGAATTTCAATAGATCATTTTTTAATAAATCATTTAATAATATCTATGTCAATTTTCTGTGTTGATTATAATATTTTTTACAAATGAAAATAATAGCTATTTATTTTCCTATGGATATTGATTAAATCGCAAGGTATTGAAGCGAAAATTTTAAAACAATCACGATTAGCTGTTATGGCACAGAATTGCACAAAGCTGATAAAGCTGAGAAAATAAACTGGTATTTGTAGATTGACGAAATATATTTATGTAAGGTAAAAAATTGTATAAAATTGGCGAAGCGATAACAATGCTCGATCCGATGAACGAGAATTCCCTTTTACAGACGAGATGTTGGAGTGCGAGACCGGATCCCTGTTGGGCCGAGTCGCGGATCTCGAGAGGCAATCCTTGGCGCAAAGGGACGAGATAGTTTGTCTTCGCGCTACTCTCGCAGACGCGTTAAGGCGGATCGCACTGTTGGAAGGACGCGAAAAAAGGGAGGATGAGAGGAACGAGAGGAGAAACGAGAGGATGGTGTCCTCGCCCTTAAGGAACGGACACGTATCGCTTAGGAGTAAGTACAAGTCGGAATCACGATCCTTGCCGATTATTTTGCATGCCTAAAATCGCGAATTGCTAACGTGTTCAACTTGCCTTTTATCGAAGGCATACAAATTTTTATAGAAGGTGTATTTTTATTACAATGTTTTACAATATTTTCAAAATTAGAGAAGCTAGGAAAGAAAATCTTGACAGAAAAGATGAACGACAAGTTTCAGAAAATATATAACGTTGTAATTATCGTGCTAAAGCTTCGAGAATAAAAAGTGAACACTCGATAGATTATAATGGAATAGATAAAATTTCCTTTGATCGATATCTTCTGCTTTGCTTTATAAATGATATCTGTTCGTGACCCGTATTTGAAATAACGAAAACTCGAGGCGTGGCAAATCGTGCAAAGTTGAATACGTCAATCAATCGGAATAATTAGTATTTGATCTTTTATTACTTTCGCGTGGAACAGGGTTGAGCCATTATTGATTCTCGATACGACGCGACGGAACAAAAGTAGAAAAACCAATAAAGATGAACGCATCCAGAACGTATATAGAATTATCGTAATAAAATATTTGAATCGTATAAATATTAAATATCGGATAAACTTTAGAAATAATGAGAGGAAATTAAATTATTTCTTTGTAAGAAAATAATGGAAATTGTTTGAGATCGATCCTCGTCAGTTTGTTGGTAATTACGAAGCGTGAAGCAAAAAAAAAACGATATTATAAATTTTCAAGACGAGAATAAGTTTGGACGGGAATCGTTACAAAAGCTATGGTGGCATGTCGCGAATCACAAATAGCTGGAGAAGCCTGACGAAGCTGAGCCCATTTGAAACAAAGTTCATCGGGTTTACCTGTTAACACGCCACACTGCTTAGGGTCACGTTCCGTTTCGTTTCGTTCGCGATTCACGAGGCAATTTCATCGGGCAATTGCAGTTCTATCTATTCCGAGATACTATTCCAGTTCCTGCCAACCAGAACGTACATTTTTGAAACGAACGTTTATAACATCGGTATCTAAAAAGGTTTGAAACGATATCGCGCATAGTTCACGGATAGTTCGGTTTATTTCAATGATAATATATCGGTGAAAAATGCACGAACCGGTCTTAACCGTACAAATCTTACTCGATCTTTCTTCTTTCTCATTTTTTAAACGTCTTAAGAGCTTAGAGTTATATATAAATAATTAGAACGAGATCTGTGATATTAAAAATACGGTTATGCGACAAATATTAATCTTATTAAAATTGTATTGTTATTAGGTAATCAAAATTCAACACCAGCGAAAGACGTACGTTTACGTCAAACTGGTTGCTTGAGAAATTCATCATCCTCCGGATCTTCTCAAGACGTTCGAGATTCGATTTCCAGTCCACGGAGGCCAGTCAGTTACACTCATTCCTCTCAACTTCCTCAAAGGTATATCGTTTTTTTTTCTCTACCAATGATCGCGTTTTTTCGAATTAATTTATTTTTAATATATTTATAATATATATTGCCATTATCGAAATTGGTTATAACCGTCGACCACTTTTTTCTCTATCTTTTTTATTCAAAAAAAAAAAAAATTAACGATTAATTAACTTTCAGAAGGTCAGTTCATTATCAATCGACGGGTTCTTTACATTCGGACAGTCCCAGTAGTAGTAGTGTTTCCCCGGTGCCATCGCCAAGTCCTAGAGCTACACCACTGCCAGTAGCCAGGTACTCGAATTAAATTAATTCACTTACTATATTTTTCCCCCTTTTTTAGCAACAAATCGAGTAAAATAAATAGTTTTTTTTTTACATAGAGAGTAGATAAATGCGATGAAAAATGATACTTTTTCTATTATAAGAAGGAATAAATTGAAAATGTTCTTTCATGAGATTGAAACTTAAATGTATCATTTTTCTTTTTTAGATATGCATGCTAACGAATATAATATAATTAACGCGTCTGTACTTAGAATTCGTAATTTTCGCTTGTGCTCGTGCTCGTGTGTTTGTAATTGAATTATGATCAATTTTGTACTTTAGATATAATACGAATTGAGAAATCTTATTCTCTTCTAGTATTATATATTTGGTCATAATAAAATCTACGTAATTACTTGTTATATTATTGCATCGTGTTACTTCTTAATAATTTATTACTTACAGCATGAGAATTAAAAAGGAATTAGTACAGGAGATAGGAATAAAATTTTATACGTTGACGTTAATTTGAATTATTAACTAGCGTAAAACAATTGTTGTTAAAAAGTAAGATTAAAAAATTTTAACGTATTTTGATTTAATAGTTCGAATTATATTTTAAAAATCTGCTAGGAATTTTCAATTAATTTGTACGAATAAATTTTATTCCGTTAAAAGAAATAAATTCAAAGTAGTATATTTGAATAGATTAACGTGTAATAATAAGAAAATGATGGAATCATATGACATCTTTATCGTATCGTGAAAACGCGAATTTCGCGTGAAGATTGTAAAATGTCACGTGCGATGGCAGGGGGGAGGGAGGAAAAATGTCGTTTAACGCGACAAATCGAATCCCGTGGACGATGCGACAGATCCGCAACCGAAGGTAATTGTGTTTTCCCGTCACGCATTAATCCTGTTATTCGATAGATCACCGACAGCAAGATCAAACGGGCCACCCCAAAGCAGCTTAAGAAGGGCGAAACGGTGGTCGTCCACAGGGGATTTTACGCATTCCCCGCAAAATCAGGGAAGCAATTCGCAACTCGTGGGTGGCAGGTAAGCGATATTAACGAGCGAATGCACATTTGCCTGCTTTCCTCTTATTTACGGAGGACTTGACTCGATTTTAACCCTCGTCCGAGCGCACCTTTCTTTTTTCGCTTCCTTGAACGTTTTACTACTACCTTACGTGACGGTCGTACGCGCTTTTCTTTTTTTTTTTTTTTTTTTTTTTTATATATCCTTCGATGAATGAAAGCGAATACCGGAGCGCGAATAAAAATAGGAAACACCTTCTCGTCAAGTTCGTGGAATTATTAGAGTGCAATGTTCTCTGAAAGCGAGTTGAAATCGGTCACGGTGACCGATTATTAGAGTCTTGGAGAGACTTTGTTTCTTTTTTGCTTTTAAAACTAACGATTTGTTCCCAATCTTGCAGCTATGAAAGTTTAGTTTTTTTTAATTTCAATGATAAAAATATATCGATCGAAAAGGAATCCTTACAAACGAATAAAGACACGTAGTATTTATACACGGATATTCTCGAAAGTTTTGCTTCTGAATGGATGGAAATTCATTATTATTTAAATTAATAATTTTGACGGTAAGGTTGGCGCGAAAGAGGAGCGTCTAGCGAGCAACATTGACGGAGCAACGGACTATCGATTATGTCTCGCGACGTGAATTCGCTTCACAGCTCATTAATCGTGGAAAGCGTATAACCATCTCCCGTTTGTTTTCCATTCGTCCGAGCTTCCCTTTGGTGGTAACTGAATCGAGAGAATCGGTTACCGGAAGTGGATAATTCTTCTCATCACATCGCGGGCGAGAAAGCGCAAATGGTCCATGGAAAAAAAAAGGAAAAAAAAAAGCACGTACGACTCGTCACTTTGTTTATTTCATTTTTTTTACGTGTTTTTTATTCGTTTATTTATTTATTTATCACTTTTTCTCTAACTCCTCTCACTCCGTTCGGCACCGCATGGTTTTCGTTTGCATTTTCGTTCATTATAGATTGTCAGCCTCCACCAAGTCTTTGTTCAACCTCTTCAAGCCCCCGGCGCTGAACAACGTGAAACATGGGTAAATAAAAATACATTTTTCGCATTTTATCCGATTTACATCGATCTTTAACCTTTTCGCGAATGCGATGTATGCATATCTTTTTATCAAATTTTTAACAATTTGTTAAATATAAGTATAGATATAAATTAATCAGATATTGTCTAATCTTACGAGAATTTATGAGACGATAGTATTAATACCAGTAATATCATCTGAGTTTTACGTATAGAGAAATCTAAATCTTTTTTTATTTATAACGAAAATAAAAATTGAAAATCGAAGATTAAAAAAAACATACACATCGAGCCAATTGTGAAAAGGTTAAGAGAAACAAATACGACACGTGCGTCGGCTGTGATCGTGTCGGCCACGTGCACGTTACACGTGTACAATTGCCTTATAAGATGCATCTTTTTAAACTTCTTTCAGGTGAGTGTTAACAAGTACAAATAGTTTTTCGTTCGTTTGTTCGTTCGATTATTCGTTTGTTCTCTCTAATCTTTTATAGATTAAAAAAAAAGAAAAACCAATTTATCGATCGCGTGCAAATTAATGATTATATAAAATAAAAAGGATCTTGTAACTGTCATCGCGTAAACTCGAATCATTTCTCAACACAGTATTACAACTTTTCTTTTGGTCAAACGATAATACTTTAGAGTGAGACTCGTTTTGTTAAATATTAAAAAAAAATATTAGATTGCAATGTGTCGATGTCACATCTACGAACGCGCATCCAATCGATTCAAATAACGAACGAGATACTGGCGTACTTCGTAGTAGTTATAACGTAAGTTATAAAGCTTACGTTACTACGATAGAACTCGTATAGCATGCCGTTAATTACTATGATAAAAGTTGCGACCTCGAACGTTTGGATAAGAGCGAGATTTCCTAGCGATGATGAGCCCACCTTCGTCAAATGGAATCGGGGTAAAAAGCGTGAATTATACATTATGCATTCGCTCGAGAACCGTGAATGGATGTATCCTAATTAAAAAAATTCTAATTTTAAATAGTACACGCCTAGTTGGAACGTATTAACCCGAGCATAGCTTTCTTTTTCGCTCGTGAAAGGAAAACCTTGTTTGGAACGCGGCTCACCTTCCTATCTCTCCTCGATCAGCCTTCCGTAACCTACTTACGATCTTTCGAGTAACGTTTTCGAACTTTTACTATCCTTATTTCTTTCCTCCTTTTTTTTTTTTTAATTATTATTAACATATTGATTAATTCATTAGACTGCGGATTTTTTTTTACGCTCAAAACAAATATTCTATATTTCAACGAATATATGTAAAGAAATATATGCGCATAATGTTTATTACACGTATGCACGAGAATTCGCAGTCTAACGGGTACTTTTTGCTCGAAACTGTCTCTTGATTTTCTGTTCTTCGAATGAGCAAGTGTTTATAACGATCTATGTATTGCATATTAAATAGCATGTTTTCCGTGTTGTTATCTTTTTTATACGGTAACGATAACGATATATCGTGGACATCTCGTACAAAATTTCGAAAATTTTTCGAAATTTTGTATTTAATTCACGATTAAAAAGAACTCGATAATTTACTTTTAATAATGGAAAAGGAAAGGTAAAGTTAAAAGTTTGAACGGATAAATCTAAGAAGGGAAAGTTATGTAGCAAAAGTGATGTATATTTTTAATTAACTAAACGAAATTATTATTACGAGATATAATGACAATGAATTTTATTCGAAATGACAGTACTTTGGAAATAATATGGAAATTTAATTATCATATAACGGTGCTACGTTCTTTTAATCGTAAGTGCAAACAAACTTTAAAATATGTTTGCTTAAAAATATTTGCAAGAAGATTTCGCAGTCGAATCAATCGTAATTTCTACAGGGGTTAAAGATCGACGACATAATCATAAATTCCGTTAAATGGCAGAGGAACGAAGAGACAAGCGCAAACCGGTATTCGATATATAACCGGGAATCCACGCGTTAAAGTCACCGTGTACCAAATGAACGAAGGATAATCTACAAAAAAAAGCGCACAAAAAAGGGGGTGTAGAAGAAAGAGGATACGTTTTCATTCTGAATAAATTCGCTACGATAATTGAGAAAATGTTATAAAACGAGTAAAAATTATTCATTGTATTAAAAATAATCCAAAAAACGAATAATTGTGAATCTGTATTCATCCTATATTAATCGTCTTAATCGTCAAATCAACCTCGATACGTAATCTCGATCTTTTCCCGCAAACTTGAATCATTGGCAAAATAAGTATGCGATAAATATTCGAGGATAATTCTCTTCGAGCACTTTCTAAGAAAGGTTCCAAGGCGACAGGTATGAAAGTCACGTGAATAACAACGGTCGTTCATCGCACAAAAGAGCTATGCCATTGCATTCCCGAAGAAAGTGAATCGCGATTTCTGTCGTTATACAACCGTGAATTCCCAGTTTCCTGGTACAAGCTGTTTACCAGCGGATCTTATAGACAGTCGGTAAAAAAATTAGCGAACAAGCAAAGTTCCTCTTCACGCTTTACCGATTCATTTTCATCGTATCCGTTTTCGCTTGGTATTTAAATACGCTTCGATACTCCTTAACTTCTTGGTTATAAATTTTACTTGCACGCAAAGAGTTGGATTATGTAATTTTTTATGGCATGGTAGTAGTCATTATTTGTGTCCTTTTAGTTGTAAAATTTGATGTAAAAATAGATAAAAATTTGATGGAATAAAAATTGTTTCGAAGGTAAATTTTATTCGATTTAAAAAATTTATCATCGAGAGTGAATAATATTTTAATTTGTACAAATATTCGCGTTATACGTATATTTTACTTACATACATATTTTATTATATATTTAAATTTTTATTACATAAACAAAAATTTTCAGATAACGCACAGATACTTTCGCGATTGACTGTACATATATCGCTTGGATGAAATGTTCGCTCCAGCCGGCATTCATTCAACATCCGAGTAATTCACGGTCGCCATTAACGCAAAAACGTATCCTAAATCGAGAGAAGAAATAAAACGGTCTACCGTTTTTCTTTTCACGGAATGGGCAATTTCGGGTTTTTTCAAGCGAGTCGTAAATCGCGTCTCGAACGGCAGACAGTCCTTGATCGTAATCGCGGATGAGGAGAGTTGGGACGGGGAAGCGGAAAGGAAGGCAAGAATGACGTAACGTGGTAACGCGCAAAACTATGCCTGGTCGGGTAATAAAAGCGAACGCGCGCAACGAGTGACTCATTCTTTCGCGGTTTCGAGAGTAGATCGTCACGGAAAGTTCTGCAATCTATCAATCGGTTTGCCATTTAAACACGGTAGGTGTAACATCATTCTCCAAAGTAAAATAAATCGATAAGACGATAATTCAGCCTTGATCTGATAATTAAAGATAGATAAAGTGATCGTTGCGTGGTAAATGACGGGAAACTTGCAAGTGACGGGTAAAAGATGAAAGTAGTAGTTGATCAATGATAGTGTTTTTATAGAGAAAACGTGATTTCCAATCTGTTATTTACAACTCGTAAGAAAATCGCCTTTTAACTCAATATTCCACGAAGTAATCATTCGATGGAGATTAAGTTTCAAGATTTTCCTTGAATGTGTTAAGAATTGAAGATGAGAAACGCGTAAATTTCGCTCGAAGCGATAGAAAGATCGGTTTTTGAAGAAGGAATGAGAAAAAACAGGATATCTAAATTCGCAGCACGAGAGATATGCAGTACAACGAGGAGGAGAATACCGTCCGCATGTACCTGCGGGGACGACCCGTTGTCCTCTACGTTCCGTCGCCTTTGACGGAGTCGTACGACCTTCACAAAGTCAGCACACCGCCCCAGAGCAAATTGAAACTCGACTGGGTGTACGGTTACCGAGGCAGGGATTGTCGAAGCAATTTGCATCTACTGCCTACCGGTGAAATCGTTTATTTCGTCGCAGCTGTGGTGGTATTGTACAACATGGAGGAGCATAGCCAGAGGCATTACCTGGGTCATACGGACGATATCAAATGGTGAGTTAATCGCGACTTAATAACGATATGGTAAGCAAAATTCGCTATTGAAAAATTTTTTTTTTTTTAAATACGACGCGTAAAAAGTTGAAGTACAGTTTTCTTTGGTAAAAAATAGGTACTATAAAATTACTATGATTATAAAAGAAAGTATTAAGCTTTTTTTTTTTTTTTAAAAACAACGCTTAAAAAGTTGAAGGACAGTTTTTTTTTGTAAAAAATAAATACTATAAAATTACTAGTATTATAAAAGAAAGTATTAAGCTTTTTTTTTTTTTTTAAAAACAACGCTTAAAAAGTTGAAGGACAGTTTTTTTTTGTAAAAAATAAATACTATAAAATTACTAGTATTATAAAAGAAAGTATTAAGCTTTTTTTTTTTTTTTAAATACAACGCTTAAAAAGTTGAAGTACAGTTTTCTTTTGTAAAAAATAGATACTATAAAATTACTATTATTATAAAAGAAAGTATTAAGCTATTTTTTTTTTTTTAATCATATTGATTGAATATATTACATTGATTGAATATATTTCAGCATAGCCATTCATCCGAACAAAATGGTAGTCGCTACTGGACAAGTATGTGGGACCGATAGGCGAGATGCTATGGTAAGAACGCGATTAAACTAGAATTAATCGAGAAATGAATGAAAATAACGATTTTGTAATTTATTATTGATACTAAAACGCTTATAATTATAATTAGGCACGAATCTAAGATTTATTATGTCGCACGATGTATTTCGTTTCATTAGATTCAAAAAAGAAATAGAAATAAACAAGACTAATAAATATATTTCGAAAATATAATAAATTTTACCATGATATTTTTTTTTATCTATTTTCTAATTTTTATCGAAAAGCATCGAAATTATTATTTTTCATTCGACTCTCTGATAAATATTCGTAATATATCTACGTGTATATCTTAGGATTTAATCGTAAAATTTTTCTCAGCCACACATAAGGATATGGAATTCGGTCAGTTTGGCAACTCTTTGTGTGATTGGTAACGGCGAATTCGATGGTTCGATTTGTTGCCTCTCGTTCTCGAAGGCAGACGGTGGAAATTACTTGTGTGCGATCGACGAGACCTCCGATCACAATATCTCGATCTGGGATTGGCAGAAAGGAGAACGAGGTACCAAGATAACTGAAACAAAGGTATGTTCCAATTCGCTGATACAATTGTTACAATTAATTAGTTTTAATTTAAACCTATAGATTATAGGAAACATATACCTACTATTTCTCATTCTTTCATTCTTATCATTCACTATAAATTCCGATAACTTAAATATTACTCTGCATAGAGCAGAGTAAAATTTATTATCGTGCAAAGCTGAAAATAGTAGATATATATATTTTCTCCTATCCGAAATTTTAAAGATTTTATATATATATATATATTAAATATTTTTTCTTTATCTAATAGATAAAGAAATAATTATTTTCTACATCTGTTTTGAATTTCTTGCAATTTTATTACATTCAAATTAATTATTCTCCATTTTGAAAAGTTGTATTTATATAAAATTAAAATTTTATATCATTATATATCGATATATATTAGATAATATCGTTATTTCTATAAAAGAGATAAATACACGTGTCAAGGTCGACGTATTGTGCAGTATGGATTCATTTCTAAGAATATTATATATTATCGGAATCATAAATGTGCGAGAAAGAATAGAAAATATATAATTTCGGTCACAAAGAAACACACGGTTGATTCGTGAGTGTGCGAAACCGGAACCGGTCCATTCAATGAACGACGATGGTCAATTGCAGTGCTCGGTGGACACGGTGGTATGCGCGGAGTGGCATCCGCTGGAACGGAACCAGATCGTGTCCTGTGGGAAAGGACACCTGTCTTTTTGGTCCCTCGATAATGGTGGTATGCTGTACAAGCGAATGGGGATTTTCGAGAGCAGAGAAAAACCGAGATATGTCACCTGTGTGGCGTTTAATCAAAACGGTGATGTTCTTACCGGTGATAGCAACGGTAACATCATTGTTTGGGGCAGAGGTAAAATAAAAAGAAGAATTGTATCGGTGATTTCGATTTTCTTCTTTCTAATTCTTACGTGTCGAATATTTAATATTTTTTTTCTTTTTTTACTTGAAAGTTAAAAGCTAAATTTTAATACGTTACAATAATCTTTAAATTCATCCAGATTGTTGTTATTTGTTTTATTTGATATCATTTCAACTTTTGAAACATTTGAATTAATATCGTATTCGAGATTAATAAGATAAAAAAATAATATTTGTAATTAAAATAAAATATATTTTATTTACAGGAACAAACACAATTTCTAAAATAGTGAGAAACGTTCACGAAGGATCGATATTTTCAATTTGTGTCCTGAAAGATGGTTTTATCGTTACCGGTGGTGGCAAAGATGGCAAAATTTTGTATTTCGACGAATCTTTAAATTTAACAGGAGAAGAAGCACAAGTAAGCAGAATTAATCAGAATATGATGTTCAAATAATGATAAAAAAAATAATTTTAATTAAAATGAAAAAAATAATTTTTTTTTTTAATAACAATCAAATCATAATAGACAATAATGTTCATCATATATACAGTTTATAAAGATTTAAATAATCATTTAAATATTTTTCTTGGAAATGTTCGTTCCAAGAATAAAAAAAAAATGATTATTCATGTCTATTACTTATTTAGAAATTAGAATTGATCAATGATGAGACATGCGAAGACATTGAAATGTGTGGCAAGGATGAAGATAATAATTGATTAAAAATTATCTTTTTTTTTTTTTTACACCAACTTAGAGAGCTCGTATAGAAATAAATGAGAAAACATTTTTCTAATAATAATACGTTTTATATTTAACAGATCGAAGATCATTTCGGTGGAATTCGAACACTCGCGGAAGGCAGAGGTTCGCAGTTGTTGATAGGAACAACGAGAAACTGCATTTTAGTCGGTGATGTAGGAATGGGATTCAATCCAGCCATGTTAGGTCACGCTGAAGAGGTTTGGGGACTCGCTGCTCATCCAACTCTACCTCAATTTGCAACAGCAGGTCACGACAGATTATTACAAATGTGGGATAGTCTCAGTCATACTGTTGTTTGGAGTAAAGATATTGGAGTTAGTATTTAATTAAATTATTATAATATAAATATTTATTTTTTAATATAGTGTGTAGTAAGTGAATAATGCGAGTATTCAAATATACTCAGATTATATTTTAATTGAGAAATATTTTACATTTATCAAATATTGTGTAAAATTTAAAACGAGTAATGATTCGAAATAACATCAAATCGTAATCATATACTTTAATGAAAATTTAATACTTTATAAAGTAGTATGTTCTATTTCATAGTTCAAATTGTGGAAAATAACATGATTCAAAATAGTAATTAAATAAAATCTTTATTCATTTAGGAGCAAGCACAAAGCATCGGGTTCTCACCAGATGGTAATGTTATGGTGGTCGGATGCACTTCCGGAAAATGGTTAGCAATTGATAGTGAAACGCGAGAATTATACACTCACCATAGTGATGGTTCAGAACCTATTCAGGTAAATTGTTAATTTAGATAAAAATAATTTTTTATGCATTTTTTTAAATAAATGTTATATATCAATAAATATTTCTCTCTCTCTCTCTTTCTCTCTCTCTCTATATATATATATATACAATGATTAAAAAAATACTTATAAAATAAATTTTAAAAAAGTTTTATCAAATATATTAAATATTTTATTTTCTTTTCATATTTTTATTCAAATATTTAAAACTAAATTTAAAACAAAGTTATAAGAATCTTTATTCTATTGGTGAAATTGACTTTATAATTTAATTTCAGGTCGTTCGATTTTCACCAGATGGTACTTTATTAGCATTGGGTTCCAGAGATAACTATATTTATATTTATCAAGTTAATGAAGATGCAATTAAATATAGTCGAGTTGGACGATGTATGGTAAGATTATTTTTATTATAAATTTTTAAAATTAATAATAATTGATCTAAAAGAAATATTATAAAAATTTTATCATGTAAAAATTAAAAATTAATACGTATGTATAGACATAATTATATATACGATAAATTTTTTTTTAAATATATAATCTTAATTTAATATAAATATATTTTTTATTTTATTATTTAAACTTGCTTTATATAATATTCTTTAATATTATTATTAGTTAGTTAATATTTATTGTTAAATATATGTATAATTATATATAAGCAATTTCTTTTAGAAATTATTTATATTGTTGTTTATATTCTTGTATATATTTACTATTATTGATATTTGAAAAAAAATATAAAATTACACATAGATCACTAATCAATATTAAATGTCTATTGATATTTAAAGATTTAAAATTGGATGCTGTACAAATTGCTTTTATGCATCATAAAATTTGATCTATAATCATATCATTTGTATATTTTCATTTTGTGGTATTCTTCGATGTTTTATATGTTGAGATAATATATTATTACATATATATATTTATTTTCATTGATGAGCATGCAGTAATATAAATATACATACGTATATCGATGTTAAATAATTAGAAAATAATTTATTTTATTCTTTTAAAAGAATATATATTTATGGAAAGATCATTTTTTATTTTTTTAATGTGTATGTATAGAAAATTAATTTAGAATCATGTCCAACCATTGTAAATGTTTCATTATTCGTCATTCGTTTGTTTAAGAGAAAGATATTTCATTTATGAACAAATATATACATATATAATTATATTTTCATTGATTACAATATTACATTATCGAAACAAAATGTGTTTAAAATTTTCAGAATTCAAAATAGTAAAATTTACAAACGATTAGAATCACAAATATTACATATATTATTTCTTGATTTTTAGCCAAAGAGGATACGCAGACGTGGTGTAAGACATATTTTTAGTTGATCAAAAATGAAATAGAGACATTACATTATAAATTATTGAAAATTTTATAAAAAATAATTTAACTTTATATCTATATAATCGATAAAAATAGGAATTTAAAATATATAAAATATTTCTTATAATGATATAATTTTTTGCGTTTAATAGATTTCTTAATGAATTTCTACAGATTTTTACATTTGTTATTACATTCGTAAATACAATTCTTTAGAATGAATTATGTATTAATATTGTAACAAATTTTTTAAATTTTCGATAAAAAGCATTAAATATCAACTTTTATTATTTTATTTTTATCTATTTTTTAATATATTCTTTTTTCAATAATTTGTAAAAAAGAAAATTTTGTAATTTGTAAAAAAGGGACAAGATAAAATAATTACAATAATAAAAATTATTAATTTTAAACTTTAGAAGAATTACGAAGAATTATATATTTTTTTTTTTCGTATCTTTGATTTTATTACTATTATATTAGGTATGCAATCAATGAAATTATTTCACATTATATGTGAAATTAATGATTTTTTTCTATATTTTGATATATATATTTAAAATTATTATGAAAAATCTTTAAAATTTATCATCAACGTGACGAATGTAATGTCTTTATGAATGATGCAATATTATCATAGCTATTCATAGTCACATATGAGCAGACATTTCTGTTTAAAAATTGCTTACCGCGAGCACGCACGGTAGTCATTGTTTGCACCAATTGTTGACACTCTTTCCATAGTAATGGCCTGTAAACTGGGCCAACTCTATTTAGTTGCTTTCAAGGGAGCCATTGACATAATTTTTTTTTATTTGCGAGGCATTTAGAAGATAGAAGCGAGGAATATTTTTTTCTATGTTTAAACGATGAAAATTTGTTTCAGGGACATTCCAGTTTTATAACTCATTTGGACTGGTCAGCAGATGGTCAATATTTACGTAGCAATAGCGGCGATTATGAGGTATTATATTGTAAGTAAAGAGTTCCATATTTTTCCAATGTTTTTTGCCATATTATATGCTACTTATATTAAATTATTCAAGAAATTTAACCTGAGATAATAGGAGATTGTATACATTAGATAAAAAAAATAGAAATTTTATTTTATTTTTTTTTATTTTTTTATTATTGGAAAAGATGTCATTGATATCCTATCTTATTTTATTTTTGCCTATATTAAATTTCATAATTTTGGCGAATTAAAATAATTAAAATAAACAAATTTAATAATTTTTAAATATTTTTTTAACTATTAAAAAAATTAAAATCACATTAAAACATCGTTTTGCATGAAATTTTTTTAAATGTTATAATAAATAATAAATTAATTTAAAAGATACATAAGAAAAGCATATAAATAAAATTTTATGTAATATTTTAGGGAATCCCGGAGTCTGTCGTCAGATTCCACAATCATCGATAATGAGGGACATGGAATGGGCAAGTCACACTTGTGTAATATCATTCGAAACGATTGGAATATGGCCCGAAGGCGCCGATGGCACAGACGTAAATAATTGCACGCGAAGCAGTGATTCGAAATTGCTCGCAACCGGAGATGATTTCGGAAAAGTAAAATTATTCTCTTATCCTGCTTGTCAACCAAAGGTAACACTTTAAATTAACGTTATTAGAAACTTAAAAAATAAAATATCAAGAATAACGAAAACACTTACGTTGAATTGCATTCGAGTTTTTGAGAAAATGAAATTTAAAAATTTATAAAAAATATAACATGAACACGATTAATTCTCATTGATTGAATATGATTAAATGATAAGTATGAAAAATATATAATTCTATATTTTTTATTTATTTTTTATTCACACAGTGTCCATATTTTATAAAAAATAAATATTTATAAATATTTGAAGTTCATAAGATTGAAAAGATAATCATAATTTTACAATTATATTTTTGCAAGAAATGAAAAAAAGAAAATACGTGTGAATTATTATAAATATGTGATATCTAACAAATAATTTCTCTATTCCAGTCTTTATGTCACGCATACGGTGGTCATTCAAGTCACGTTACGAACGTTTCGTTCCTTCAAGACGACACTCGACTAATTTCCACGGGCGGAAGTGACACAAGCGTTCTTCAATGGATCGTAAACTATTAACTCTATTATATAATTATGTAACTGAAAAACAAAATGAAAGTTACAGAAGCGATAAAACATGAAGCGGATGCTCTTCTGAATTTAGTGGTACATACAACGTTCGTTAAAAGAAAATATGCGATTCTTATTTAAATCAAGGAAAAGAATCGATAACGAATAAACTAATTATTTAGAAGAGAAATCTCGATTGAACGAGAAAAGATACTGAATGCGGTTAATGAAATATTAGCTAAATTTTACCGTTTAAGTGTCCTTTACGAATTGAAATTACTGAATGTCATGTAATTTCTTAGGTATAGAACGATCTTCGTAATTTTTTGCTTCAAAAAAAAAGAAAATTAAAAAGAAGAAGAAGAGAAAATGAGAAAAATTTAGCGAAATCTTGTACCCACGATGTGGCGACAGATAAACTTATACAACTTATTTTAACAGCTAATAATAACGTAACGAAGTGTCTTTTACATATTTCGCAACTATTTTTCAAACGTCCAAACGCTGAATCTATATATTTCTGTGTTCTTTATCTAATTAATCACCGATGAAATGCACTGTGCTGTTTCTCACGTAAAAAAAAAAAAAAAAA
>NW_006263460.1:128364-132672 GCF_000469605.1 Apis dorsata
TATCATAATATAAAAAAATTAGATTACGATTGCATCAATTGCTCGTATCTATAGAAAGATAAATGTCATCTGTGTAGTGTAATATGTAAGTATCTTCTGTTTTTTTTTCTTTCTCCTCTAATTTTCAATTCACACTCACAGATTAAATTTTCTTCGTGAATAGATTACGTTCAATTTTGATTAAAAATATGTTTTATTCTGTTATAAATTAATCGGAATTGGATAATATTCATACGAGCCTTTAAACTGTGTTTGAAATTATAAAAATGATTGAAAATAGATCGAATGTAGAACATGTAATTAAATACATGTAAAATAATGAAATAAATTTAAAGAGATAATTAATAAATTGGTATGAACGATTACATATCAACAGAATATTTTAGGATTAATTGCAAAAACAATTGAAATTATATTTTATTTTATCAGGAAATTATAATGTGTTTATATTTGATCACTGAATATTTATAAATTGCTATATATTAATATTTTCTAGAAATATAATATTTCTACCACGCAGATTTAATACTTCTGATGTAATACTTCTGAAAATGTGCATAAGAATACGTCGATGAAGATCGAAAGCTAAAATATATTTTGCTGATTTCTTATTAAGTTACTTAATAATCTTTCAATTTAATCTGATCTTTTCTCATGTATCACTTACATATAGCTGTAAATTTGTTTTCACTTAGGGCTATATAATAAATATACAGATTTACTTTTATATTTTTATATTAGAATTTTTATTCCTGTTATTTATTGTTTGCAATGTGGTTCGAGATTCGAATTCGTTAACACATCCATTATTTTTTATTACTCTTTTCTCTTTTATCATCTTTTTCTCTTCTCTATTTAAACAAATTTTTAAATAGATCTCATTTTAATAATTGATCTGTGAATAAATAATTTTTTTTTCTCCCCATGTGAATAAAATTTTTCCAATTTTTCGAATTTTAAATCATAATTTTTCACTTTTACAGAATATTATTGTACTCGTGGGATATCTTTGGAAAGTCATTTTTACACCTATAGACCAAAACAAATATAAAAGTTTGTACATAAAAATATCGATTGTAAACTGCAATTATAGAACGTGAACAAATTATGAAAGTAATGAAAAATTAATTTTTCAATAAAAAAAAATTATGAAATATCTTTTATATTCATCAAATTTGCAATTATGAAAATGTGATTGAACGATAAAACGATTACGTAAAAACTATAATAGAAAAGAAAAGATTACGTATATTTCATGGAGAAGATGTTATTTTTTGCTTACGCTGATCTATCAAAAGAAATGATACCGATTAATATTATATGTTCTCAATAAATTTGAGGATATATGATAGGCAAGATAAAATATTATTTTGAATAGTAAATAGCAAATAAAAACAAGAGACTGTATTTTATTTTAGATTATAAATTTAATTTTAAAAATAAATATTTTATTTATTGAAAAAAATTTTTAAAATAATATTAGAAAAAATATTTTAAATTATTTATGAAAGATTTTTAAATTGATTATATAAAATTTCATTTGAAAATATTTTATTTTATTTTATTTAAATTCGTTTTCCTTATACTCGTAAAAAGTTGCTGCATTAATTCATTCGGTAATACTACTCTATTACAACCATTAATATTAATTGTAATTTTATTTATTATATTTTATAGAAATAGAATAATAATAATACTTTTGCGCGATTCATTTGTTCGATCATATTTTCCAAGATTAAGGTGAAAAAGTAGACGGACGTCATAAGTTGAGAGCCGTTTCGCCTCGATTTCGCAAGTTTCCCCGATTTAAAATGAAATTTAAACGCAGAACGAGTCTCGAGTCTCGATCTGTATGTATATACATTTATTACTACAACTGCTCATGCATTAATTCATAAAATATTTTTCAGTCAACTCGATACGAGATTACGTGACTCATAGTCATCTATGATTAGAATAATACGATAATCGATAAACTTAGCTCGATTATTGTTAATCTATGCTTTCTAATTTGTAGAAAGAAAACGAATTTAATGTAAATTGTTTCTTGAAATCTTAAAGTTACGAATCTAAGATTTGGCATTCGATAATTGATTAATTTAGTAATAACGAATGATTTAAACGTACGGTCAACTTATATGTATATTTTACGTAAAAATTAAATAAATGTATGAAACATTATTATAAATGTTGAATAATTATATTAACATGACATTTATATCGTTTCGATTAATTTTTTTTAATAAATTTAGGAACATAAAAAGATTTAAAAGGAATATAAATTTAAAATGATCTCTTGGAATTCATTGAATAGTATATAAATACAAAATGATTGATTTAACTCCGATCTGTTAAATTTGATAAGTATTTGATATGTATTTTTTACATTTTTTTTTTAATACAATTATAGTAAAAGTAATTAAGTAATTGGTCTTCTTTGTTTTTTTTTCAGAATAGTAAAAAATACGATATAAATGAAAGATTCGTTTAATTGCAAAATATTTGATGTTAAACGTCATTCGTATCACATTTGATATTATAAGAGAATAAATTTCTTTATAATATAATCAATATGAGTCGCATCTGTAATTTTTTTCAACCAATTATGCATACCTCATAATAAATATATTTCGATAATCGTAAGAATTTAATATTTTTATTTGATTTTTTTTTATTTTTGTTTTGTTTAATTTATATCCAATTTAATCATTTTATTTGTTTAAATTTTTTTAGATTTTATTGGTATAATTTTTATTTATCTTATTTATTCAACTATTCTTGTTTAATTATATTTTAACTTGGATATTTTATTGAAATTTATTAAAAAGCGAAATTATTCATATCGTTTTGCAATTTCGTATAGTTGAAAGAAAAACTGCGAAAAATAGTGAAAATCGAGTTGTTTATGCCTCGCACCGGTAAATCTGACGCAAGTAATTTTTATAAAAAGGAACCTACATTCAGTTGAAACGTGTTTAGGTACTAAAGTAACTGGACCATGAAGGAACAAGACATTTCCCACATGCGATTTTTCCTTCATTATTATTCCAACTAAAAATTTTTCTCGTCAAAAAATCGTTAACAGTGGCCAGTTCGAATCACGTAGATAAATCAAATTTATTACTTGCGATAAATCATATTTTTTTAAGTAAAATTGTAAACAAGAACGTTAAAACAATCACTATATTGTTATTATTTAGTTAGTCTATTAATAATTCAGTTTATCTTTGAGGAAATCAATGAAATTATCAAGAAAATTAATATTTTATGATACAAGACTCACGTTCACAGCATGGACGTGGTATCAAGCGAATATTCTCGAGGAGAATACAAATTAATGACAAAGCACAAGAGGTTATGTTATACGCGATACGCTACGTTTTCCTCTGCCTCTGTCGAAAACTCGACACGTAAAAGAATGAATTAAGTGTTATGTAATTTTTTTCATGACAGCGTGAAATATATCGCGATTTATGACAGTAATTCTTGGGTCAGCGTTTATCAATGTAGCGTAAAATTCCGTTTACATCAGGCAATTTTTGATCGATCGATCGATTAAACTCGAATAAATTCGAACTTATTTTTTAAAAAAATCAAAAATTTTCATTATATTAAGGTTTATTGAAAAGTAGATTATTATTTCATTTGTTATTAACATTTCGAATTTTATTACAATTAATTCTAGTTAAATTTAATTTTAATTTAATTCTATAAGATTCATATTTTATTAGAAATAATATAAACAAATGTTTATAGGAAAGATATATTTAACGTTGTCTCGATACCGAATCGTATAATTGTAAAAAATCTCAAATATCAACAAACAAACTCGAAGAAGAAAGAAAAGAAAAGGTTGAAAATATGAATTTACAACTGTGGATCCAATATTTTCTAAAGGCTCGAAAAATGAGAAATAAAAAATACGACGCATTTATCTCGAACACGTTCTTGCATTTCGATTAATATAAATGCAAAAATGAAAAATAAATAGTAAATTTTCTATTTCTGGTAATTTCAAACAATAAAAAAAAAAAAGATGAAATCATATATTTTTACTAAAATATTTCAGTTTTAGTTTTACTTCAAATTTTCATCTGGTCCATGTAACGTTTCATGGAAAAGTTGAGACGGTGGATTCAATTAAAGATACAGGATCTTATTGCGTGGTCGCAGAATAATAAATCTGGAAAAGACGAGGAAGACGAGGAAGCAGGCAACGCCCTCGGGAAAAAGGATGGAAAAGGATGGAAGGGTGGAGGGGTGGCCTGATCGGAGACGACAACTACGCGGGGATGGAACCGAGCGGAG
>NW_006263460.1:133081-134065 GCF_000469605.1 Apis dorsata
CGAGGGAGGATCGAGGGAGATCAAAATCGAAGAAAAAGAAGGGGGACACACTGTTGGCTTCAAATCAAGGACCAGACGAACCGGTCTACCCATCCGTGAGATGCGTCTAATTTTTTTCCCCGTTCTTCTACCTTTCTCTTTTTTTTTCTTTCTTTTCCATTTCTTTTCCTCTCTTTCTCTCTCTGTCTCTGTCTTTCTTCTCTTTCTACTATACAGGGTGTTTCTAAGACAGGTGGTATAAACAGGAAGAGAGTGATTTTACGTATAAAGAATAATAAAGAACGTAAGAATAATAAGTTACGTTCATGATTCCGCTTTTGAATAAATCAAGTTTGAATTCTCGAGAGATTATTCTACATGTAAAAGTAAATAAAAAGCGTCGATTAAATTTTATTTTCGTTTTTTCAGAAAATCGAAATTCAACGTACACATATATAGATATAAGATCAAGAAATAATAAGAATAATTATTTAAAAATCATCTGATCGATTTCGAATCGAAATATGTACATTATATGTCAATGAATCTTCAGTTTTCGAGATATTGCAAAAATATTTTTTATTCCGTTTGTCATATATAAAATTTTAACACGTTCGCGATGGTTTGAAAGATCGATATAAAAGTTGATACACAGAAATATTGATTAAAGCTTATTTATTAAATTATAAATAATTGAAGTTTGAGTTACACAATCTCGCTTATATCATCCATTCTCCAACATTCGTAGCGTATACGTTAGCCTGAAGGCTTCCTTTTACGTGTCCTTTTCTTCCATAGTATCTTGCTTTTTCGTCAATGCTTCTTTTCATCTTACAAACATGCCTGCAGGTGCCTGGTTGGGGACTGTCCAGAAATCTTGCTCGTGAGCCCTGATTTCCTACCGACTACCTTGTCCACTTTCTCTTTCTCTCTCCCTCTCTTTCTCTCTCTCTCTCTCTCTCTCTCTCTCTCTCTCTCTCTCTCTTTCTTTCTTTCTCTTTCTCT
>NW_006263460.1:134336-145440 GCF_000469605.1 Apis dorsata
CATCACGCAATCCTTTCGATCCGGCTATGGCAAAGGAGGTGTTAACTGGAAGGAATAATTCCGCATGTAAGTGTCGCTACTGTCGAACAGAGGGAGCCTGTGAATTGGCGTGGAAAGAATAACAAGGATTTTAATATAGGAAGTATTCAAGTATCGTTGAACGCCATCTTTTTGTCAAAACGTTTTCATTAAACGAAATACGAAACGAAATACGGAACGATCAATTTTTTTTTTATAGAAATTATATATTTTTATAGCGTGGAACGATTGTGCGATTAAAACTAATTATTTAATTGATTTTTAATTTTTCATAGTGCAAAAAAAAAAAAAAAAGAAACATAAGAAATTTCCAAATAAGGATATTTCAAGATTTCTAACAAAATATATTTCTGAATATTTTGAATATTAAGTTATTTTTATATTTTTATTCAAATTTTATTTCTTCTTTTCTTTTCCCTTTTCCCTTTAATATGAAATTTTATTTAGATTAGTTAAAATTGGATTTATCTAGCAAATCTTGGTAAACTTTAATTTTTTTTACGAAACATTCTATGATTGGCTAAAATATTAATTATATTGTGTAAATTTAAACTATTAAAACATCATCCATTATATATCTTTTTCATATACCTTCAATATTAAATAAGATTTAATTGATTGAAAGATCGAAAGTATTATTCGAGGTGAAGAAATTCTTTCTTATTTCGCTAATCAAAACAGAAGAAAAAAAGAAAAGAAAAGAAAAGAAAGAAATAAATAAATAAAATACGGCACAATTAATTTATTCGACAAATTTCACGAGAAAAAAAGCTAAGAAAGCTCGAATGATCCTTAATTGACAATTAAGGCAGATGATTTGGCGCTTCTGAACGTGATACGAGAATGTCTAAGATATTTTAATCGTGTTAGCTGCTGTCAAATATCGATTGACGTTTAGTCAATCTTTACTAATCTTTATCGTCAATAGACAGTTTTAACGTGGATAATTAATTTATTGAGATTTTTTTATACATTGTATTTATAGAAATTTATATTCGAAAGACGACTTCAATCAAACGTTAATATCAATCGTAAAAACAATATGGCGTATAATTGATCGTCAATACTTTCGAACATAATTGCACGCATACGTTCAAAACATTCCAACACATTCTGCACTTGTATTCTTAGATATTTTCGTAGATATTTTTCTCCTCTGCATCACACCAATGAAATGTTATGATCAATAAATGACTAAAAATTGAAACACACGAGACTTCGAGAGAAGAAACGTAGATTCTAGCTTTACTAACAATGAGTTTCTAAAATTTGTAGATTTTGATAAGCATATTCCGTGCGTCTCTAATCTCGGAATATATCTTCGAGGAAATAGCACGTTGTACGCAAGAAGCGAGAAGAAAGTTCAAGGTGATCGAACGTTATTCAGGATCGGCGACCCTTCCAATCGTCGTTGAGGATTCGTTTAGAAAGAAAAACGTTCGGTAGGAGGAAATCACACGGTTGTACCGGGAATACGTAGAGAATATTTAAGAAGGTGCATTGCTGCACGGTTCCACGATTCGAATGCAAAGCCGGATCGTAAAAGGCGCATCGAATGGCTCTTAACGTTTTCTCTACGGAGGATTTCGATTTTGTCACTGTTTCTTAAACGCGATTTCGTCTCGTCGCGATTTGACATTTCCTTCGATGATTTCGAAAAACTTTTTATTTTAGATTTTTTTTTTAACGGTTGGGATATATTAAACGATTATATATACTATTCGAATGATATATAGGATTTTATGGATAAATTTTCCTTGAAATATTTAGCAATCTGAAAATTATGATTTTGATAGTATCGTTAAAGTAAATATTTTGTTATTTTTAAATTTTAATAAATAAATAATAATATTTATCGAACGGATGATCCGAATGAAATTTAGCGATTCAATGACAATACTATATATTAGAAATTTTGTTCGAGTATATTCTATATATTTCCAATTTTAATATCGAATAAATTGATATAACGAATCATCGAACGTGTTGGATCAAAGATACGTGATAAAGTAACACCGCTATAAATTCGAAGATCTCGAAGAAACACGACCGTTCCACGGTTCCACACGAACGTAAACGAATTATCGTGCAAAAGCGTAACGAGAGGGACATCTCACACACACACTTTTCCATGGAGAGATAATTTGCATGCGACCGACCGATGAATAATTTTGCCGAATGCGAGTGAAAATCGCTTGGAGCGGATCGATTGCCCGAACACACGCGAAACACAAGTATCTCTTCTCTACGAAGAATCTTTACAAGCGAAATTACGAACTCGCGAAATCCTATTTGAAATCAGTGAGATTTCGTCATCGAGATACACGGTAGAGATAATTTCTCCGCATGATGAGATGGCAAGACGCGATATGTCAAGATTTCTTAATTTTAAAAATCTATATGAAAAATCTTCACGAATCTTCCCTGTAATTATTAACGTTTAAATATTTACAGATAATAATAGGCATTGCTTCAATCGTCGATTGCCGAAACTGAGATATACGCGTAATTATATTCCCCTCCAACGTCATTATTATCCTATCACTTTTTTCATTTTGATTATACAACGATGGTTTATCATCCTTAATCGATCGAACATTTTTTTTTTTTCTTTTTCCTTTACGCGTGCAAGAAGTTAGCAACGACGCAACTTGAACAGTTTACACCCTTTACGTATGAAAATGTAGCGGCACGCGAGATGGCCCCATTAATTTATTAACGCGAAACCATATGGCCAAGCGCGGTGGACGCACGAGGGGAGGAGATCTATGGCAATTTAAAGACCCGTATTTTCGTAGCGGACACGAACTCACTCGTTTCTGACGTAACGCCATTGTTTAGGCAGGGAAGCGGGTGGACGAGCAATTTACAAATCAGTTCGAATGGAATTGGAGGATATGCGGGTTGGCATCGGGGGAAATGGAGAAACGAAATGAATTCTGAATCGTTCGAAACGATTATTTTGTCGCGTGTCCCACATCCGATCGTTGATCGGCTTTCGATTAAATTTCCTTCTCAATTATTCTTCTTCCCACGGTGCTCCTCGTTGCGTAGCGTTACGAACGCACGAACGACTGAACTTTGTAAGGACGATATTCGATTCGAAATCGAATATTGGACTTCTTGCACGCGTCGTCTCTATCTCTATCTCTATCTCGTCCATCGTTATCGAGAAGGAAAGGAAAAAATCTGAGATGAGGCGAGATAAGATAAGAGTCAAGAATCCGATCTTATTCGCGAAAGGGAATAAAAGAAGCGGAGGAAGAGGAGAGAAGAAAAGAGTAAGAGGTTGATCGGTGAAATTCTGCGGTAGCGAATTCTTGCTTGATTCCCGGTCGAAAATGTCGGACGAAGCGAAATAAAGAAAGAGAGAGAGAAAGAGAGAGACAGAAAAAAAAAGGAAAGATGATGGCCGACGATGGCGAAGACCACGAGGGAAGAAGAAGTAAGAGTCGTAAAACGGGTTCTCCTGGACCCCCTCGGCCCTCCTTTTCTTCTTCTTTTTTTAACCGTAGCTTCGATCTTTCGCGTTAAACGCCTCGATGTTTTAAGGAGCGACGACAATAACTTAACCGGTCAAAAATCAGCAACAGATCCCGGTTGCAATCACGATCTATCTAGGAGGTGATCGAACGACATCGATCCTCGTTCGAAACTGATCACGCTGCAAGAACAAAGCCCTATTTTATTTCAATTCCGCAGAGGAATATACCTTATCGATATGCGATAACGTTGTTTCTCTATTATTTTTCTCATCGTTATTTATTTTAATATAGAAACTAATCGCGAGTTACAAATTATAGGTATCGATAAAATATAATTTCGATGTATAGCAATAACAGTGATACAAATACTATCTACGATATTTATAGAGTTGAATAGAAATTTAATGATTTATTTATTCGTATCGCGTGTAATATTGATATTATAATATTCAAAAAATCGATTTAAAAAATACGCGAAAATAATTAATTCGAAATAATTAACTCTTTATCTACGAAAATTATTTTTTCTAAAACTTGTTTCCTATAAATTCACAATACCTATTATAGTCCATGCCTGTCTTTCGAAACACCCCTAATTCCAAGTATTCCATCTTTGAAAGATTTTACGATTTCCAGGAGTACTCGATGTCTTCCTCTTTGAACTCTGCGAATCTCTCTGTCCTAAACGTAGACATAGTCCGCTTCTTCGTCTTAACGCGAGGTTCGTTTATACCCGACGACTCCTCTTTTTCGTCTTAAATGTCACCACGTTTTTTTCACTCTGACAGCTTAATTACACATGCACGAACAATTTCGTCTCGCTTCTTCTCGAAATCTGAAAGCGATTTACTCTTCAAACGTAAAGCAAACGTTTCAAAAATCGTACGTTATTTCAATTTCACAAATCTCCTTATTTCATGCAAGCTCCTCTTTTATGACAACGCTCTGTCACACGTTACGTAATGATCTCAACGCTATTCCCCCGTTGTCGCTTTCTTTCTTGCATCCGCGGCGCTTCGTCGATTCGCGATTACTTCCATCCTCCGGCTGCTCCTCCATTTTTTTTTTTTTTCTTTTTCTTCTCCCTAATGGCCGCGTTAAAATGATGGAGGGAGGCGAAACGTGTATTTACAATAACGGGTACAACTTCCTCGTTTTAGAGGCTCTCCTCCTCAAATTGAAGGTTTCGACGTTGAAGGCCCCGATCCGATCGCCGTCAAGATAATCTCGGCCGTGTCGTCTATCTCTCGCCGTTATTTTCGATAATTAACGCGCGAAATTCGCTATCCCCTTTTTTTATTTTTTTTATGGAGGGGGAAAACGAAAGAAAAAAAAATTACGTACCTTTAACGCGATTATTTAACACCCGAAAGAATTGTAAAAAAAAATATGAGAGGGGGAGGAAAATGTTTGCGTTGTTTCGTAATAATGGCGTGTTTTACCAATTTTTTATACATGGCATCGGTAATTGCGAAGGAAGTTGAAGCAGCGAAATACTCGTATAGTAATTATCCGTGTTTATTATGCGTATCGGGCGCAGGAGTAGCGTGACCTTGGCGCAAGGCCATCTCGACGATGATACTTGAACGCGAAAAATATAAGAGATGATCTCGTTGCATATCGTCCCGCGGTGGAACGAGTTTGCCGGTGAAATAATTAAAATCGAGCGCGGTTATTATTCGTACGCAAGGTTGAGTACGCGTACGCTACCGTAAAAAGTATAATGGAAGCCTTGAATTCTCAAAGAGACGCGTAACTAATGAGGCTAGGCTCGAACGAGACGAACGATACGTTATATGTTAATAGTCCATTGACTCATCGACGTGAGTGGGGATCGAAGGCAAAGTAAATTAATAAAAGTCGTCCATTAATGGATCGTGTCATCGATCACAACGTGGATCGATGAAAAAAAACTTTACGACCAGACAACTTGAACAACGGATTGATGGGTCGAGTCGTATTATACAGGGGAGTAAACAACCGTTCTTCTACATCTATCTCGTTACGAAAATTCTCGACGTATGCGCAAACGTAATAGCGCAACGAGATGCTTATTAATTATTCGTTGGACAGATAAGAATATTTGATGAATCTCGAACAGAATGTATATAAGATAAAATATATTGTATATACGTGTATGTGTCATATTTGCATTCGACTCGTTTGTCAAAATTTCTGTATCCTTCCGAGTGTTTTCGAACTCAAAACATAATTGCAATATATTTGCAACTTGCGTTTCGAACCTGCTTCGAACCTGTTCGAGAAAAGAAAAGAAAGAAAATGTTTTATCTATTCACTCTCGATTTCATTCGTCAACAATCCTATCTTCCGACACTTCCGTCCGTTCACGCTCTAACTCGTTGTCGAGCTGTCCTCTTATCGTCAAATTACAAAACGTATAAAAAATTGGCCGTAACATCTATTACACCTCGATAAAATTAAAGTGTTTACGTCGCAATTTACTCGCCGGTGGAATGGAAAAATATACGAGCAAACTTGTATTCTCGGGACACTTGGGGCATATCCGTGAGGCTTCCTTCACACGATTTCCTAACTTTCGACCCAATGAAGAAAAAAGGATCCTAATAGACGTAAATGGAAAAATTATTTTCAAAATTATAAGCAATTTTTTGTCACTTGGGACAATATTTTATATTTACACCTACGTATTAAGCATGCGACAAAGAGGAAATACGTGGAATATTTCTCTGTAATTATAAAAAAACGAAACATATTTATATATTTATAATTAGAAAAATATTAATTTTTAAATATATATTTCTTTCAATTTTTCTACTTTGTTTAAAAAAAAAGAAAAGAAGAAAAAGTTTTAATGTCTTTTTTACAGGGAAAAGAATAATCGGTCTTTTTTATGTCCAATTAATTTAAGTATCGCTTTTATGCTACCGGTCTGACAAATTTTAAACTTTATTTATAGAAAAAATTAATCAACGAAATTAAATAACGTCTGAAAATGAAAGGAAATGTTCATAAATAAAGAATAAAGTAGATATTAATAGGATAAATTATTACATTATTAAATTTGTTAAAAAATAAAGAAAATGTATCGTTACAGGAATTTATGATTCTTTATGATCGATCACCAATATACACGATATCGTTATCGATAAGCGATCGATGGAAGAAAAGAAGTTTGTCTCTAGATGAATGAACACGTTGACGAACGAGATTCGCACGGCGCGCGTGATATTTCGACTTGGACGAAGGTTGGACGATCGGTTTAACCGGTGATTTCGTTTGCCGTCGAATGCGATCGATCGGTCCGCGATGCTACTCTAATGCAACTTTACTCGCGTGTCTATGATTACGTTCCGTGTGAACAGAGCCTAACGCAGCTCCAACAATAAATAGCGTAGGGCCTCGGATTTTTCTCTTATTGTAGACCTGCTAACAGCTTGCTTTTCCCTAGCGAGACCGGTTCTTTTAATGGGCCCTCGTTAATTATTGTGTCGTTCGTTGTTCGAACGTTCTAAACAAACTTAATCCTCGAACAGAGCATGGTCTGTTCGCGTTCTAACTCATTTCGCCTCATTGTGCGCGATTTGAAAAATCTTTTGCCCGATAAACCTGTTAAATTTAATTAAATCGATTTATACTTATGTTATTTTAAAACACTTCGAAGTCTCGATTTATATCCATCTCTCGATACCTGCGATATAGTTTCGAAGAAAGCATGGAACTCTCTATGTAATATAATGTAATATATAACTCGAACTAATTTAAATATTAAATTATTTATTACAGTTCAGATTTAAAACCTCGCTGCACGTGTATTCTATTTTTCGATACATTTTTTTTTTCGGTCGTAAAAAGAGATTAGAAAACGTGTTGATATATAAGATTATTCGATCGAGTTAAGTTACATCGAATCTTTTACGTTATCGTTATCTTTTACGAATTCGCGTGTAAATATTATACAAATGATTTACGCAACGAACGATTTTGCAAAACTATAAAACGCATAAATATTGTGGAAATGCGTGGACGACGATTTATTACATGGAACGTAAGAGGACGAAAATAAAGCAGAAATAGCTTTAGACGTTGTTGGCCACGTAAGGTATTCATAGAAGTTGGAGAAAGGAGCGATTCTTTGATCTGGCGAGTGCAATGAAACGTCGATATCACGGAAGAGCGAGGGGAATAATGAAAGTCGTTGCATTCGCGATTGCGCCGGTCATGATGCACAGGCGACACGATTGAAATACCACGGCGTATACTTTCCGCCATCGTGCATTACAAAGAGGTCTTCCATGGAAAAGAAGGGGTCGCCATGACGGATTTTCCATGACGAGCTCGGTGGGGTCAAAGGCCGAGAAACCTTATACCGCATACCTTGTACAAGCGAATACCGATAGAACTCGCTTTACCTATGTCCTATCCTTTTTTTTTTCCATGCTATGAAACTGCGAAACATTGACGCGTGAAATCTGACTTATGGTGAAACTCTTGGAAGAAATTGGAAAAAGATTTTAAAGATTTCGAATGCACGTTCCGCGAATGTATTAACACTTTGTATACTTTGGAACATGAATTTGGACATGAATTTCGAGGAATTTGGAAAATAATTTATTTGTTATTAGAAAAAAGAAAAAGTCGCGAGAAGTCGAAAATATCGAGTCGAAAATTTATCTCGGTATTGGAACGAGTTCTTTCGAAAATATACGAGATTTATACGGGATTCCAGCAATTATTTTTTTAGCTTTTTAGTTTTTTAATTTCTGAAGAAACTGTTATTATGGTTCGTCGAGATTCTCATATTTTCAAGAAATCTGAAATTTTCGTTACAGGATCCACGACGAACATTGTGTTCCCTCAAAAATATTAATCTCGGGAGCAAATATCGACACGGATCGGAAAGAGACCAATATTTTCGGATATGTCGCATAATTTTAGATTTTTCTATTAAATCTTTGCAAATAGATAAATAAAAAACGTGTAAGGATCAGTTTTGCTTTTATAATAGAATTTTGAATACGATAATCGATACAGCTTTTCATCATATGCAAAAATATAATATCTCATATATTAATTGATAGATGCAATGACATTATTATAATAAATAAATTGAAATCATGATAAAGGTAAAATATATATTAAAATTTATAATGTTAAAATTTCGGTCGTAATTGTATTACTTTCTATGCTCTCTATTAAAAAGATTAATTAAATCAATGAGAAAGAAATTGTAATTCTTTTATAAAGAAATATATGCAAAAAGTACCATTTTCATGTAAATTGGAGTAATATATCTTCTTATAACTATTCTTCGCATGTTTTGTAAATGTTCTTTCATGTTCAACGAAATGAATTATTTATGATTGGACGTTACACTCGTCGAAGCAGACAATTATTCTTCTCGTCCAAGTCGAAACTTTTAATTATGCTTATTAAATTTTTATAAAATAATTTACTTCTAATTGTAATGATTTTTGAAAAAAGATATTTTTTAATTTTATTTAGAATACTCACGGATTTATTATTTCGTTTAATATTTGTTTCTCGAATTTAATTATGCGAATCAAAACGATTTTAATTGGAAAAATTGAATAATATTTTTTAATTGAAAGTTAAAAAAAACCATAATATTAGAACGTAATTTTTAATTGAACGAAGGGAAGAAACATTCGAAAAATTATTTTCTCAAAATAAGATAATTTTTAGATCTTTTTTTCTTACATCGAATTAAACAACTTGTTGGTCATGAAAATATTTTCGCATTTTTCGAAATATATTTAATTTATCGTTTAAATTCGTTTTCTTCGTGAATTTTTTAAATTGTATCTATTTCAAATTTTTCTATTTCAAATTATATCAATAGAACTATTTCAAATAGGAAACTTTAATTATAGAACTTTTTGTCAGATAGGTTATAAAAAAATATCTTGAAAAACAATATCGTATTGAATTGTTCAATATAAAATGAAGCAAAGACAGAATAAATATTCGTCTATTCAAAAATTTCTTAACAATAGTCATGCTTTCTTGTTAATGTTTGTATTAAAAATTCCATTAAATATTCATATTATACTATAGTTTTTTTAAAATATCATATTTTTACGCCACATTTTACGCCATATTAATTTAGAAGAAAGAAAGCAAACGCAAACAACTGATGATGGACTAAGTTTCTGATAGAATTGGCATATATTTATTGTTTGGTATAAAGTAATGTAAATTACACTTTGTGGCAAGTTTCCAAGTCACTTCTTGTGTAACCATGTATACTATGAATCGTAAATAACATCGAGGAAACAATATACTTCTCTGTTACAAAATCTCAAGTTTATGAATCTCAATGTTATCGAGATTAATCGTTCTCTTTCGTTTTGCGTTTTTTAAGGGAAAATTTTACTGTTCGATTATTCGATGAAACATCGATGAATCGTGATGTAATATTTAATAGATAAGACCAATAAATAAATAACTAAAAATTATATTTAATAAAATATAATGTATTAAATAATAGATAATATTATGGAGAAACTTAAATTTAGAAATTTTATTTCGAAAAATTCAAGCAATATTGTTTCAGCAATAAATATCTACATTTTTTAAATTGATCATTCATCACACGATTAAATCATACGTGAAACTATTTTTGAAGAAACATTATTGTGCATTATCGTAAGAATATTTTACCGCGAAATATTTTAAATGGCTAATTATAAAAATTAAAGTACGTCTGTAATTTTGAAACTGCATGAAAATAATAAATCTTAACAGAATAACGAGTCGTTACTTGCCCACCGACAGTTTCATAGCTTTGCTTAATGTAATAGTGACCCGTGGTGGACTTTGTAAGTAGCCAGTTGTTACTCGGCAATTTTCAATAGCAGGCGCTTGTCATTAAACATCAGCGTCACTCTTGACCACTTAAGGCCATCATGCTTAAAACGAATCGACCAATAGCGGCCCATAAATATTATCATCCTAGTAAATCAGTGTGCAGTATCTATAAAAAATATCTCATCTTTATCTAACTCTGATCTCGGAATTATAAATCGTATCTATGAAAGAAAAGATACGATCGATGTGTTTATTCGTAAATAATTTGACCATTTGCTAATTTTAAACGTTTTAAAATATTTTTATGTTAATGTTAACTCATTAAGAACCTTGTATTAATGCAACATTATTATTTGCAATTCTTTATTCTCGGGTAATTTACTTAATTTAATTCTGGTTTTGAACTTTGTAGTTATATAACATAACATTGTTATTTCCAATTCTCAAGTACTTTATTTAATTTAATTCTATCTTTGAACTTTATAGTTGTATGTTAATGCAATATTGTTATTTGCAATTCTTTTATCCTAAAATTTACTTAATTAAATTCTGTTTTTAAAATATGAAAAACAAAACTCAAAAATTAGAATATTTTCTTTATCGTTTCTTTTTTCAATTGCAAATTTCAAATCGTTCCATCGATTAATATCTTGTATTAATTTCAAATTTTACAATTACAATTTCAATTCAAATACCCTCTGCGAAAACTTTTGTCCCAAGCTGTACTTTATTTCTGTAAACTTTTGACCTATTTTATGAAAAAAAAAAAA
>NW_006263460.1:145745-147062 GCF_000469605.1 Apis dorsata
ATTGGCACGTAATAACCGTGATTTACCTATATAATAATACCTGCATAAATATAAAGTCGTTAACGATTTCTTCGCTGAAACGAAAGTATGATTATTTGATTATTCGTTATATACGAAGAATCATGCAACAGGGGAATAGAAAGTAATTCTATCATTTCGATAAATGAAAATGTAATTTAAGAGTTTACTCATCCCAGTAATTTTTATATAAAATTTATATTCATCCTCTCTAAAAGTAACGTTTAAAAGAGATAACGCGGCAAAAAGATTATGAACTTTTATTACGTGAAATTACCATTTGGATGTATAGTTATATAGAGTCCGTTTCTTCACTTTCACTGAATTATCGATAAAAATTCGCAGTATCTATTAACGTTCAAATTTAAATCGTGTGCGCACGAGCGTGATCGAGCTTCTTCTTCGCTTTCATCCTGTAATGTACTTTCATACAGTAACCATACCGCGCTGGTGAAAACATGTGATTATTACTTTTGACCACGATATGAGAATAGAAATTTTCTTTTTCTATTTAACATTTCAAACAATGGTATGACGTTATAATTTTCATGTAACGTTTTAATATTTCATTCGAAAACCGATTATATGAAATAACGTCGTTTATTTTTAATTAGAAAGAGATATAAAAAGATATAAAAAGATATAAGAAATAAGAAATTAATTAATTTTTTTGACAACGTAATACGATTATGTAATGCGATTCGTATAAAAGTGAATTAAAATTATTAATATACAAGTAAGGAAAATTGTTAGAAAAGAAAAAATCTAAATATAAATTATTATATTTACATTTTAACTTGTTTTTTGATTTGTTTCACACGGTAAAACGAAAGTACTAGTTTATATAAAAATTCATACCTTATTTTTACATTTTATGTAAAATAATAATTGTTTAACAGATACACATCCGGTATATCAAAGCTATATAAAAGCTATATAAAGATATATTTAAATATCATGATATATAAATGTACTCGTCCATACAAATATGTAAATGTGTATAACATTGCAGTTAACGATAAGAGATGTATGTAAGTATGAAAACAAATAGTGCAAATAATCATATTTTCTTAAGTGGATTTTTATTGAAAATTTTTGCTTCCGAGCACAATTTATGAGGACAGAATTCTCGTTGGAATTAAACACGTTTATTCGTAGACTTTTGAAATGCAATATTATTAATTTACGAGGAATTACGGAAGTAAGTAAGTAATTTGTATACCGATATTATAAAATAACGACAAATTATTTACTCGTACGAATAACATTTTGTTTCGTTTATTTTTTTTTTTTTTTTTT
>NW_006263460.1:147267-151535 GCF_000469605.1 Apis dorsata
TATAAGTGATAGATATAAATACTAAGTAAGAAATTTAGTTTGCTTGCTAAGGATATGAAAGTATTCAAATAAATTAAAATCATTTCTTATACTATGATTTTAATGAAAATTTTGAAAAAGAAGATATATAGAAGATATGTATATAATAATCTGTAAATTTAGACAAGGGTTAGGATCTATATATAAACGATTTATAAAAAATTGAAGAAATCTCTTTAAACCGAATTACTATAGATTTTTATTTCAACTTTAAAGATTTAGATAATGATAAATAATACGAAATTCGATGTTATGATAATTTTCAAAAAAAAAAATATTTGTACAATATCTTTGATAAAATTATGGAACTTGAATGGAAATGAAAATAATTCGTATTATGATACTTTAGCTTTCAAATATCTTACATAGGAAATAAAAAGGATGACGTTTTAATGATAAAAAAATTTGAATTAAAAATTACACCGTTAAAAATTTTTTATTAGAATTATTTATCTATAGTAACACAATCCTTACTGAAAAGATATCTATCTATGGGTATCGGATACGTTGTTACTCCATTAATAGCAGCAAGTGATGAAATGACACGAATCAAGATACGCTACTGTTTGCGGTATAACGCTTTTCCTCGATAAAGGGTTATCACGAGTGTTTACTGTTCCATCCGATCCCCGTACTATAAACGACCAATTATTTATAAATATATATCAATGACTGATAAGAACCGATCAATCCTCTTATTTACTTTCGTAGAAAAATACCAACGATTGAGAAAATATTATTGGTTCAACGAATGATTATCTTCGTAAACAAGTGAGAGAAATGAATTAAAAATTTTATTGAAATTTTATTATGATAAGAATGATATTGTCGAATACCGTTGTAAAAATGTGAAAGAGTAAAAATAAAAGAAAATTATAATTAGTTAAATGATTTCAACATAAATGTATGAAATATAAAAATGTAAATATACGATATCGTTTCAAAAATAGTAATAAAAATTCTAGACATTATAAAATATATCTTAAGTGATTATGTATGATATAAATTCAAATTTCAATTATTATTGTGTCTGTTTCTTTTTTAAAAAATACCGACGTATCGAGGATCGATAATCTTTTTATTTAAAAACAAATATCACGATACTCGATTTGAGACTTTGACACCATCACGAGAGAAGAAGACATCGATGATTAAGAAAAAATAGTATAGAGATATATCGTGCTTGCTTTCTTCTTAACGTAAATTTTCAGCGTAACCTTCGCTTGTGAAAAAAAAATATCAATTATCATTTATGACGTGTCTTCATGCAAATTGAAAAAAAGAAAAAGAAGAAGAAGAAGAAAAAGAAGAAGGGAAAAGAAGCGAAACTTTCGCTATCAGTGTGTAACCATAATTTGTAGTCGGTACAAGTCGCATTCTCAACGTGAACTATACTGAATGGATTCCTCTCTCTCGCCTTTGCACGGTTTCGACGACAACCGTCTGTATCCGCCACTGAACACGCAGGATGTCTCGTTTAAGAATATAAATGTGGGTATCTTACCTTTTATGAGAAAAAAAAAATCAAAAAAAGTGTTCTCGCTATTTTAAGTCGTGTACAAACTGCACCGCATCGTATTTCTTCTTTATTCTCTTTTTTAAATTAATGATATTGACAAAAACATACAATATACATATACTTTCATAATGATTAAAATTTTAATTTGTTTAAGGAAATACGAAATAATAATTTCTTTATATTGTTTAAATATATTATTAGAGTATTTTTGATAAATCGATTTTAAAGAAACAAATATAAAAACAAATATAAAAAATATAAAAATTGACGATTACATATACAAAATGTTGATCGTGACTTATTTTATTATTAAGTTTTAAAATTAATTTGAATTTTATCTTCGTCACATTGCCTGATTATTGGATACATCTCGCCATGTTTAACGGAAAATTAAATTGCTTGTAACTTA
The DNA here is from genome assembly GCF_000469605.1 of Apis dorsata. Taxonomy (NCBI): domain Eukaryota; kingdom Metazoa; phylum Arthropoda; class Insecta; order Hymenoptera; family Apidae; genus Apis; species Apis dorsata. The sequence goes on from NW_006263460.1 coordinate 149,235, forward strand.
ATAGATAATAGGCTTCGATCGAGATTTTTGTATACTAAGTTTTATTAATTTATTTTAATTCCTAGGGTTCTCGAAAAAAGTATTCACAAATACTTCATACGTTAATATGTTTACATATAGATACATTTATTATAATATTTAAATATATACTTGAATATAAATTATATCAATATATAATATATTGATATATACTTTCGATGACTTTTTTCGATACAATTTAGAATAATAGCAATATTAAAATAGTATCGGTATTGAGTCTCTGGTTACAATACAACAATGGCTATCTTGCATCTTCCCTCACCAAGCATTTACGTAGGTCAGGTTCTATCCTCGGTTCACGTATGTAACTAGAAAAGATTCTTTCCATTGACTTGCATCGACTTCGTAGAAGTAAAGTTTTATCATCGACTGTACTCAAATACTCGTCCCGAAGATTGTACGTGTACAATGATGTGTGAGTAACGTACTCACACATGAGACTTAATTTGTGCTTCGATGATGTCTCTAAGTATACGTATATATATAAGTAACTATACACGACGTATATGCAGACAAAAAGATAAGAGACACAGTACGTGTGAATGAGCGAAGCGTCACCTTGAAAAATAGTAAGTGTCGAAAGAACTACTTATGTATCGTATAATATGTAACGAATATATAACCGCATTCACATGTACTTACAGGATATATACACGGATAGTTGGATAGATGGCGTTCGTGACTAAATCCAAGATCGCAGTCATCTATCTAAGCGAATACGAAATTATTGTGATTGAATATTTTTTAGTAAATTTTTATGAAAAAGTTTGTTATATTATAACGGAATGATAATGATAACGGAATGTCGAAAAATCGATACAAATTACAGATGCTACGTAAAATTTTTCTTCCGATTTATTAGATTAAATATCGAATCAAGACAAATAAAAATAGAATAATGACCAATACATCGCGAATATTTATGCACTATGCATTATGCATTAAAATATATTATGCATTATGCATTAAAATATATTAACATTATGTTCAATAGGAAAAAAGGATTATTACGTTATACGATATATGATTACGATATATTAAATAAAATTAAGGAAAAAATCTAGATAATTTTGAGTCATTAAGTATTAATTAATTTACTAATAAAAAGAATTGAAATGAAAATTTTACAATGAAAATTTTTGTGATATTAAAAATTAAAAAAATTAAAATAAATTCAAATTCAAAAACTTTAATTTTGATAACTTTTTAATTTTGTTAAATTTTTAGTACTAATAATACAAAAATATATATATATTTTTTATTCTTTTCAGACTTATTTAAAAATTATCACTTTATTAATGTTAAACTATTACGCTATTGAAATATTATATTATTTATTATTCGAACAAAGTTTAACTAAGTCCTTAACATATTTTATTTAAAATAATGAGTCATACCTTGGTAATTTTTTATTTTTATCTTAAAAACTTGTTGTGCAGCCACGTTAAGGTTACTTTTTATTTTCAAAGTTAAATTTATTTCGAAAAATATAGAACCATAATTTTTGTTACAAATATTTATATAATTTTAAAAAAAATTTTCTTCAATAAAGATATTATTTTCTTTAAATTAAACTCAAACAAAAAGAGAATTTCTTTTTAAAAAAAAGCATCATTTTAATGAATCGTGTTAGACCAAATAAATCTCGCGAAATAAAAATAATTTTCATTGTAAATTGCTGTTAAAACGAAATGATACGAAAAAAAATATTTATGCAAAACAGAATTGGATATAATTATAGAAATATTTTATTCAAATAAATCCCCTTATGTAATCTTAACCAAGAACGAAAAGTGACGAGAACATCTTTGACTTATGGTATTCAGGCCGCCAATGTTCTTGATTAAATATTTACACGACGAGAAAAATTTCTCGACTTGCTTACCATTTCGTAATAGAGGACAATCGCGTAACAATCGCAAATAATGAGTACACATTTGTATATGCGCTCACGAGCGCGAGGTCACGTATCCGCCAATACATGTAACTGCGAATTTCTAATACTCACTTATAATGCTTACTTATCTATTCACTTATCTAGACGAAGCGCAAATATACAATTGGAACTTTCATTCCTATATAAAAAATATACGCTTCCATGAGTTTAATAATTCTTAATGATCGTTAAATATGTGAATATAAAAGAAATGCAACAAGGGTGATGCTTTTGGCTAATAAAAATATAATAGAATATGTGTATTATTACATGCTTCTATATATTCATGTATATATATATATATATATATATATATATATATATAT
>NW_006263460.1:151775-183631 GCF_000469605.1 Apis dorsata
CAATTAAAAAAATGAAAGAGATCTACTTCCTCCTTATTTTTGCACGTTTAAATTTTTCATAAATATACATATAGGTCTATTAATAATATTAATAAATTGACAATTGAATGGAATATTTCTTTTCAGGATAATTCAATATTGAAATAAATTTTTATTCAAATAATTAGTTATATAAAATTTTTATTTTGTTTGTTATGCATCTTTTTCCTTCATTTTAAATAATTTTACTTAAATAACAATGAATTTGAAAAATAAAAATATATTCTGATAAATCGTTAAATTAATAAATTTTTTATATTTTTCGCATTATTGAATTTCGCATTCTGTCGGATGTTTTTTTACAATTTTATATCTATTAATAATTTCAATTATAAGTCAATAGAATTCGAGGAAGAGACGGTTTTATATGTCTGCTGACGTGAATTTTGTAAAACGAATACGTTGATGCTACATCATTTCCGATTTGATAACATAATCGCGTTATTAAAGAATTTATAATATTATTCAAACGAATAATAAAATATATCCAATAATTTCATTATTTATTTAAAATTGAGTATGAAAGAATAAAATTTTAAAATATCTAATATTTAAAATTATGATATAACTTTAATCCATTAAACCAATAATTTGATTTTCTATAATAAAATTAATTGTATCTAGTACTATATTATATCTACTATTAGAGAAAAACGTATCGTTTTCTTTTTATACATACCTCGTAGAAGTTACTTGATATGAATATCATTTGTAGCAAAAATAAAAAAATTTTTAACACGATTGAAAGATATTAAACAATAAAAGAATGTAACAATTTTAATTTTTATATCTAATTTATCAAAGAATCGTATTAAAATTGAAGAAGAAAAAAAGGAGAAATTTTTTTTTGAATTAAATTCTCTCGATCTCTAGCGGAGAATAAAAATAGGCTTTTTATATTTGACCCGGTTTATCGTAGCACCCGTGTCATTACGGAAAAGATCATTATCGAGATTTGTGATCTGGATGAGAGAAATCCAGATATTCGAGATTACGACGGAGGGATGTACAAAAAGGATGTTATGTATTCAGAAAGGCAGCCAAGCCCGTAGGAAGTCTGGTACGTGACGACGATGTCAACTTGGGGCAAAGAAACGAGAAATGATAATAAAAAGCTAGAGTGAAATAGGAGGCGGTAAAGAGGGCGCATAAACGATCGTTTCGAGCCTCTGGCTTCTCGAATATGCAATGCCTATTGTTATTACATTTGTTAGCGACGTATCTGGCTAGGTAACAAAGGTAACATTCTCCTCTGTCGATGAATGATTTATCATTTTGAATTATATTATTTTTCTTGTTTAACAAAATATTCGCAATAATGTTTCAATACTTGAAATTATAAAAAAATATTTCAGATGTAAATTTTATTAAAATTTTACTCGACACGAGGACAGTCAAGGTTTAATATTTAGAAAGAAAGAAAAAAATTTTGAAAAATATGCGATCCATGGTACACAATACCACCAGTCCTAAGATATTCGATATATCGCTGTTCAAATATTTTTCGCTTTAAATACATGAGAAGATACGAAGGAAAATCGTGATAACAACATAAAACGAACATAATCCATTAACTTTTTAACTTTATTATCACACGTAACGGATCTGGTGCAAATGTGTAACCGGTCGTAAAATCGTGTAAAAAGCAACACAACATCGTAATAAACGATCTACTTAACGATCCTTAATGGTAATTATAAAATATTCCCAGACAGAAGGGACAAAATACAGCGTTGTTGTTGATGCGTGAACAATGTTTCTACACGCGGAATATAAATCAAACGCGAAGAATGTGTAAAAAGCTCGTATAGCTCGAGCGTCGAAAAGGAAGAAGCGAAAAAGGGAGAAGAAAATGTAGCCGTGAATGCACCACGCCATACCGTCTCCTGCATATATAATTTCCATTGTCGTTACACGTGTTCGTGGCGTGGTTTACGCCTCGGGATCTCTCTCTTTCTCCCGTCTTCTTTGCTGCACGTTCAATAGAGGTAGGAGGGATGACGAACCGTTAAAAAATACCTAGAACTTGGACCTTGTGCTCCAAGATGGGTTTAATCAATGTGGAACGAAGCCCATGCGTCACTGTGATGCATCTTGTCGGAGAAAAGGATGTTTGACACGGATAACGAAGAAAGGTTTGTAGTGGAAAAATTCGAGGAACGATTTTAGGGTGAAAAAAGAATCGATGCGGTAGTTATTTTTAACCGATTTAACGCATCTTGGAAATAATTAATCTGGAAAGAAAAGTAAAGATGAAGAAACGTTTTTTGAACGAGATAAAATAATTAAGATGCATAGAAGATACATATTGTTTAAAATAAAGTTACAATGGAAGAAGAATTTAAAAATAAGTCAAAGTAAATAGAAATATTGGACTGATACAGATTGTAAAGAAGTATTATAAAATTATAGTAAATCTATATCACGTAACGAATAAAAAATTTATTGTACTTTTGTGAGTGCAATACGATACGATACGATATTTACATTTCGTTTAATTTTTAAAGTAACAAGATTTTGAAAATTTGTTCAAGTGACTCGAGCGAAAAGAAAATTTTCAAATGGTCGAGATCTCTTGTAAGATCAGCGCCTTATGCGGCTGACTGTACGTAAATTTGTATCAATTGCCGGTACAGCTGCTTCAATTTATTGTGGGATTAGAAACAATGAGTGGGGTCAAATGGTCCCTTCTTGTCATAATGTACCAACCCTCGTTGGCGTCTGTTATGACGTCACTCGCACGACCGAAATTATCAGCCGTCCATTTGCTTTTCGACCGCCTGCCCAATCATGATTTCTCTCGATTGAATCAAGAGAAAATTATTCTGTCCACTCGTACGCGAGCTCTCAACTTTTTATTTGTTCGTTAATAGAGGACTCTAGGATTTTGCTCTCGGATAACTATTTCGATTAATTGTTTCTACATCAGATTAATACAAAAAAAAATAATATCTGCGCATAATGAGCATAAACCATAGTTTGATTAATTAAATTGGTCTCAGAAATGATATTTTATTTAAAATTGATAAGCTTTTTCGATAGTGAAAAATATTAAATCTTAAATTTAATGAATTTTTTATATAGCAATATTTATAATTTATATTAGTTCCATATCTTAAACTTTTTTTATCTTCAAAAATGTTTGAGATGATGTTTCGTAACTTTTATTTGGAAAATTTATTTTTTTTCTTTTTCTTTCTACAAAAAGATTTCAAAATTTTATTTTTTTACAAAATGTTAATATATATTTCTTTGAGAAGATTAATTTTAGAGGCAAAAGACAAATAAAAAAGTTAGTAGGAAAAAATATCGGTTCAAGCTTAAATTATAATCATAATTTAATTTTACGTTAGATGAAGCGAGACAAACATAGAATGACTTGGTGCGCCGCACCGTGGCGCGGAAATGTAACGAAGATAAAGCTATCTCGCTCTAGCTATCTTCGTCTCATTTTATCTAATGCAAAATTCAATTTATTATTATTATAAGTTAATTTTCAATTCATAATCAATTTATTTGATTGCAAAGAAAAAATATTACTTACAAGTGTAATTATTACAACTAATATATGACAAAAATATCAGATTATTTTAAATTTTCAAAATATAATTGTGATTTGTTTTATTACGAAAAATATTAATATAATTATAAGACACGAACGGATCTTAATTTGCGAATAAATATTGTACATTTTTATAAAAATCTAATTATAATATATATATATACCTACAGAGTAAAGAAATCAACGATAGTTGATAGTTGAAATCGCGCTATCGCGAGTCGAAAAGTCGCGGAACGAATTGCGTTTCAAAATGTATTTTTATCAGGCCGATAGAAATCAAATGTAAAAATGGAAACATAATAACAATCATTAACGCGATCATTAACGAAGTCATGAAGCTATTCGTGTCAATTAATCGGTTTATAGAAATGAAAACAACTAACCAATCCCGACAATAATACCGTGGCTCTTACTTTTATTCATACTAATAAATTTCATGTAATCTTGGCAAATAAAAGAATTTCGGTATTGAGGTTTTCATTGCATCAATATTTCCTTTTATCAACGATGAATGGTTGTATTATTAAATGCATAAGAGAATCTTTGTCGTGTTTACGTGCTGTCAATGAATAAAGGAAATTACTTTAATTTGTAAGGAAAATATGTACAATATCGTTCAAAAGTTAAATAATTATTAGATGAGAAATTGGATCAAATACTCGAATATTTTAATAATAATGCTTATGATATGTAAATTGAAATTTTTATATAAATTTTTATATCATATTTTAAATCGTTAATGGAAAGATTAAAATCAAAATTGGATTCTAAATATTATTTTTCTTTCTTTCTTTTTCTTTTAATAATAACTTAATTTTTTCAATTTTAAGATGACTTTAAGAATCGGTCATAAAACTGATTTCTAAACTAATTTCCTATCCAGATCTCAGAATTTGATATAATAACGATTTGTTCGCACGAATGTAAAAATTTGATATAATAGTATTCACACTAGCGATTTCTAGGTTCATATAGACATCATAGTGTGTACCGTTCGATAAGAGGAATTGACGCCAGCGAGGGATGATAACAACGATCAATTTTTTTCCACGATTCGGTTAAAAGTTATCGGTCAGGCTAACGCGCCTAACCCCTTTCTTTTATATCATCCCACATTGTGGGATTTATCACAAAAGTCTGTTTTCATTTGATTGTTGTGGAAGCTATATATGCTAGAATTACACGCGATTCTTTATTATTTTTTATAATACAATGGTGCATAAGAATAAAATAATAATATTATTTTCTTTGATTTCAATTTTTATCTCTTTTTTCTTTTTTTTTTTTTTAAAGATAAAAAAAAACTTTAAAACGAAGCACAAATAAATAGTTTCGAATTATCGAAACATAATTGGTAAACGTACATGTTCGAAAGTGGAAATATTTCGAATATATCAAGATCATTTCTTCTTTTCTTTTATCATTTCTATTTTATTTAGATTCTTTCTTACAACGATATTTTCTATGTGAAAAATATTTCCTATATATTGATCTTATATATTCTTATATATTATATGTATATCCAATTTAATTAATTCTACTAATTAATATATTGTACATAATTTCGTTTCTAGTTCTTTAAATGTAAAATTAAAATGTACATTTATATATCAGGAAAATATCACGAATATAAAATTTTTTTCTATCTTTCTCTATTTAGATCGGATATTAATTATAATTGTAAATTTTTCGAAATTCAATATTTCTAAAATATCTTAATATAATTTTTTTTAGAGAATAAAAATATACATCGATCGATAAACAACAAAAATAGTTTTATTTAAAAATAAATAAGATGATGTTACGTACATGCTTTCATTTTTAAACCATACACGTGGTTAATTCCACATTAGAATAATTCTTCGTTCAAAATTATTTAAATATTTTTTTTTTCAAAAATTCTTTTATAAATAATGAAAATCCAATCAACAATAAACAATTAAAGAAAAAAAGAAAAAATAAAGTAATATAATTTTGACTCTCATTTTATCAAATCTTATATTATTTTATACTATCGTTTTTCTTCTCTTTCGTCATTTCGTTCGAAGAAGTATCGAGTAAGATTATCCGTATCTTCCTTTTCTCGAGACACGAACGAGACACAAACATTTCACTTGGACGAAGGCTGATTGGCTTGATCGATCGATCCGAGAAGATATATACCATTTATTGAGCGCATATAATTATAAACCACGAGGATGGCATCGTAGCCGGCATTATTTATACATATATGTACCACGTTATCAACATTGGTTACGTTCGTGTTATTTAAATTAATTTCGCGATAACCTCGAAAAAACAAGGATAACCCTTTCGAGGATAAGATGGCCAACTCGGGAAAGGAAGAATTACAATGGCATCTTTTACGAATCGGATGCACGGATTGAACGGTTTTGCGAATATAGCGAGGTACATTACCAATTTTCTCGAGATAATTAATAAGGAAAAAAAATCGAAGATCTTATATCCAACGTTGATTTTATTATTATTGTCCGACGATTGAACTAGCACATGGAGGGGATATATACAACATTGGAAATAGAATTTAGTTTGAAATTGAGGTTGGACGTAATAGATATTACTGATTGAATAAAAAATAAAAGGGGGCATTTTATAGCGTTCCTCCGGTGTGCTTGAGACAAAGCGATACCATCAACCACCAATGGATTCGCCCGAATAGATATACCGACGTACGAAATTCAGTTAAAGCCGGGGAAAATTGCGAGCGAACCGTATGCGGCCCCTTCGAAATGCAAAGTTATTCCGCATACACATTCCCACAATTTCTTTCGTAAGGGGTTCAACGTCCTCTTGCCGCCCCGATTTAATTGGCATCGCCGATCGCCGCCGGAAGTTTGAATTTCAAATGCGTTTCTCGCTCAAGAATAACGCGGCCAACGAAAACGATTTGACGCGGTACCGTTAAACTTTTCCTTTTTTCATCAATTTCGAAAAATAGATCGATCCAACCAATATCGACCACCCTTTGTCCTCTCCTCGTTTGTAAATACTCTTTCTGATCGATTCATGTGCTACGATACATTCCAACTTTTATAATCCCCCTTTATAACACCTCTATAACACCTCTTCGTTAATATTACGTGTATATATATTCTTAGAACATCTTTGGAGAATCGATTTTAAACACGAAATATATTGGTATACAAAAATATCGATTCAATCTTATTCATCGAGTTATAAACAATTTCAAGTTATAAACAATTTATGTAACGAGACAAATAGAGTGAGATAGCTCTATCTCTGTCACACCATCGTCTTGGTAATAGAAATATAAATATATATGATAATCGATAAATTTAATTTTCTTTTCTTCAATTTTCTTCGTTAAAAGTTAAAACAGTGATGTGAATGATTATTATATAAAAAAAGAACAATATTTTTTATATATCGAATTAATTTTTCAAATTCAAATAATCAAGATAATCATTCGTTGATTTATAAAATCGATAAAATCGATGCGGTACAATTATTGAAATGCCAATTTTTTTAATCGCAAATAGAAACTCGACGTAGGTAGAAATGTAAGAATCGTGGGAAAAAGGTCGATCGTAAACGAAACCACGGGGTCATCTTTTTCCTTGCAAACTTCCCACTTCGATCTCACGATCTCACATAGAAATTAATGAAACACGTCTTTTATTTTTTCGACAAATATATGTATGTAATAAATATCTTCAATTTTCAAATTTAATATTCGATTTTAATAATAATAACGATTTTTTTATAAAGACGAAATCATTTATACTCTAGATCGACATTTTTTGATTTTCGATTAACAACATATTTTAAAATTATCGTTTAGTTTTTCACGACTTTAATTATTGATGTAACAATTTTTATTTAGTTCATATGAAAATAAATTTGATATTTATATTTATTTTATACTTAATATAACATTTTAAAATTAATAACAATTTTTCATTGTCCCATTTCTCAAAATTATAGATATTAATAAAAATTATATATATATTGAATATTTTTGTATATAACATATAGAAAATTATAATGTAATTTTCATGATCTAAGACACGATATATCAATTGAGAAATTGATACATCGTTACTTTAGATAATACGATCTCGTAATAAACTTGGCTAAGAAAACAAGATTAAAAAAATAAAAAATTTCTTCAGTGTAAAATAACAATGTAAAATAATAGCACATATGCCAAACAAGTTTCGCAGTCTTTAAAAAAATACACGCGCCTCTTCAAATAAATTAAAATAACGTAAACTAGGTACAGTTAAATATAATTTCGTTTTATCGATACGTAAAATAATGCTCATAAATAATATCAGCATAAAACATTCGTGCTTTCTAATAAACAAATGGTCGAGAAAGGGACAAAGGTATTATATATAAGCACGGGTTGGAAATTCAAATATTGGATCCTTATCATTGACTCCCGGAGACATTGATTCGTGGCGCGCGAGTCGCTCTGTCGAGATGAGATTATCTTTCGTCAAACGGGAAATGTCACAATCTTTGCTCTAACTTGTGCTTACGCGCTCCGCGATTAAATTTAACGGAGTTTATAAACTCCTTCGTTATCTTGCCAATTTCGAGTAATAAGACGAGATATACGATCAAAAAGATCTTGGAACAACGGAATATGTATACGTTAAAATATTATTCTCAGAATAACATTTTGACAGGTAAATAAAAATTATAATTTTGGTAAGTACGTAGCATTCTTTTTTACATCTAATTCTCAATTATTTTCTAAACATACAGCAAGGAAAATACTCAAAAAATAAATGATCGTTATCGATATACTTTATTTGCATTAATATTTCTAACGCTAGTCCAACGACATAGCACGAGCGAACAGAACGAATTTAACAAATCGAGAGACCTTATCTCACAATGATAAGATACACGCAACAGAAATAAATGTTGAAAAATTTCCATTTCGACTTGATGATGGATGAAACGAAAGCGATGGGTGCACAGTTGGACGGTGAATCGATCGCGCACAAGCTTGGAGCACGATCAGTGAGTGGGTCGAATTCGTCTAACTAACGTTCCCAAAGCTCCTCGGGACATCCGTTCTTATCGTCGATACCGTAAACTAAAGCGGCAGAACGGGGCGCCATATTGGGAGACCGAGAGAACGCCTTCTACCCCTTTCCTCTGATAGCAGAACAAAGGAAATACGCATACATGGTAACGATAGTAAAGTGACTTTCAGTTGGGACCAAATTGACCAACTCCATTAACGGGCTAATTATTTTCTTTTAAAAATTATATAGATATATATCGATCGTATATTTTCACGTCATAAAATTTAAAATTTTTCAAGAAGAATCGATGGCTCGTTCCAATGGCTCGATGCCTGAATCTATTTTACACGAAGAAGCAAAATATTTGCTGAGAAATACCATCGAAAATGATAAATGGCGCAAAAAGCGATCGAGGTATTCGATCGACGTTAAGCTAAGTAATGAAATAACGGTGAGTGAGTCGACGAACAAAGAAGAAGGCGAGCAAGACATGAAATTGGGAACCACTGTCGAAGATAACCAATGGTCCAGAGTGGCGCACACGCGTGCTCGTACACGCACGTATACATCCTTGCACGTGTACACGCAGACAGATGGCGCTTGTATGAGATCTGTGTAGTTCCAAGAAGCGTACAGTCGTCGGAAAAAGTGACGGGTTCTTCAATGTCGGACTGGGAGCCGCGGGGGTGGAGGGCGAGGAAGAGAAGTTGATGGAAATGTACGCATTACCAGTCGAGCATATTCATGAAAGTTTCTTGACATCGACGCCGTTGCAGGCGAATGACCAAACAGAACCCAGGAGGTCCTCGATTGTGCAAAGAAAAATGTGCGTATTGTCCGTCTGATCGAGCATCGCATCTTGAGCTAACCTGAGTTGTGAGTTGGATACGTTTTGATTAGAAATGGCAACGTATATATTGATGCTTCGAAAATGAAATACAGCGATATGAGAATTCCTCGAGCGCTTATATTTTATACAAGTTAAAATATATAATGAAATTTTTCGAAAATATCGTTGATATATCGGTAGAAAATATCGATATTTCTATCACTGATTATTTCGAAGTATGATATTTTTATATGTATATATATATAAAGGAATAAATAAATATATATATATATGATAGATAATTTTTAAGCAATATTTTATTGAAATCAAATTTTTAATTTTTAGAATGAATTTTTTTTTAATGTACCAGATAATACGATTCTTTGAAACATTTTATTATTATAATTTGTACGCATTATAATAATATTATATTATGAGAATTAATTACACAAAATTATCTACGTGTTACATGTGTTACATGTGATCCAAATATTTAATACTTTGCAACATCGTTGCAAATCCTAGTTGAAAAAAGGACACGACGATGAAAAAAAAAAGAATATTAAACAAATTTTTAAAATTCGTATATAACGATTTTAAAATTCGTATATAACTATTTTAAAAAATATCGTACAATGGAAAATAGAAAAGAGGTTGAAAAAATGAAAGATCGCGTTATACGCAATCTTGGGCCTTAATGGATAAGACGTCTCCGTGTTATCTAGGTTGTAACCCCTTATCTACTGCACACGGTTCGCTCTACGGGGCGATCGACTCTCGAAACACGGACAAACCGTGGTCGATGCCGCGACTCGACTGTTCGAATGGTTCTCCCTCTTTTTACTTTATTTCCGTATCCGTTAGCATGAAAGAAGGATATTCATGAATGTTTTTTTACCCAGGCCAGTTCAACATGAACGTAAAGGGATGGTGAGCGAAGAAACAACGGATCGTTTGTGCATTTTCTGGTGACGTTCACCAACCAACCGGTCGACGCGTCGTCTCGAAGGGCGTCACGTCACCTTTTATTCCCGTATATTTGCCCTTTGATAAAGTTTGAATCTTTAGAGTTTGATCGTAGAAATAAAAAAAAAAAAGGAAAGGAAAAAAAAACAAACGAAAAACAAGCAATAAAAATGTTATATATTATAGAAAAGTACGCATTTGTTGATTCATGTAAAAATTCTTTGACGTAAATTATTTTCTTCTTTTATTTTGTATCATATCTAACCATATCTTTATTCAACAAAAATATTGAATCGTGTATCGCGCATCTTTTATATTATCTTGTTTAATTAAAGATTCAAGACACAACATAAATGTAACATGTGAAAAGCAACTGTTGTTTTTAACAACAACATGCATCCCGATAAGTAATCCATTTTTAAATATAAAACTGCGTTGCTGAATCAACTTATCGAATCTTTATTTATTTAACAAATGAAAAATCGCTATCGCAATTTACAACTTATCCTTTTTTTTTTTTACTTAATAATTATTTTACTGCGTTTAGAGTTTTTGTTGACATCGTGCATTCATTCTTCGCATATCTGTTTACATTCCATAATATAAGTAAGTATTTCCATAATAGTAATAATGGTAAAATTTTTCCCCATTCAATAGGGAGACGATCTCTTCGATCGATCGATATTGGATCGATATTACTCTTTTGCTGACGTGTCATCATATTTGTGTAATTTTCGTCGATGAAAATGAGCAAATACGATATAATTAAAATAATTTTCAATTAATAATAATAATATCTTGAATCTATATTTATTTATCTTATCTCACTCGTATTCTTTTGTCATTCTTTTTCATTCATATCGTTTATTCTCATTCGATCCTATATTTTTTCCTTGTCAAAACAATTTTTGACAAGGAACAAAAATGTAGGCAAAAATTGAAAGTCTCATTCCGTCAATTACCGAAGCCGAACCATGTCGCGAAATTATCGCTTCGTTGATTAACAATCGCATGCCGTTTCTATAATTGGCAAAGGCTATTCCTAAATTGGTGCCATCCAATATTCTATTCAGATAGAGCGTTTGTTAGCTTTCTTTTTTTTTTTTTTGAATTAATTTTCCAAAATTGCGCCACGAATTATATATTAACATTCCGTATAAATTATATTAACATCCCTATATAAATAGTTCGATTAAAATCGTGCATCTATTTACAAAATTTGATCAAGAAGTAAATGTAAAGAAAGAAAGAAAAAAGAAAAAAGAAAGTACGTAGTGAAATCACGCATCGCGTGCAAGTAAAATGCGATAAAAGGCGCGAAATTTGATCGAAAAGGGTACAATCGTCGATTAAACAATCGTGACTAATTTCTTTACACAAATATGCCGGTTATCGTTATTTTTTTTCGTATAAAATTATCGATTCTCGTTCGGCAACAGTGTGAACACGATATCGTTGAATTTCTTCGGCATCGAATTCGCGTGTCGCACGTTGCACTTTCGCGTCATGTAGCCTGACATCTTCGCGTAAACAAGATTCGGTTTATGCAAACGGAAACCAACAGTCAGCAGAAATGAAAGCGACAATCGATAAATCTTTTCCGTTTTGTATCCTTTGAAAATGCAAATGTTTCACGGAAAGCATATTTTGTATTATTATAGAGTCGAGGCTTTATCATTTTATTTCCACGGTGAAAATTCGCTTCGATCGAAACACAGAATCAGATTTAAAATATATCAATTTGATCGTACAAATAACATAACGAAATTTATAAAATATATTTAATTACTTTTCCACTTATCGATATTTTGTACTACAATGTGATAAATATTAACAGATTCGGATCAACGAGCCTCTAAATGAATAATAAAAAAGAAAAAGGCCGATAAAGCTGCACACTACACACTTTTAAGGGAGAAAGAATTTACGCGTGAAAATAGAAAAAGTGAAAGAAAATAAATTTTGAATTCTGCGCGAAGAATTGATCGCGAAAAAATTGAGCAGCGTGTACAAAAGGCATATAGGCAACGATTTCCGTTTCGAAATGATGATCACTGAACGGATTGCTCTCTCCTTCTTTGTTCGTCAATGACGGCCGCTCAGTCCACCACGTGGTGTTGGATCACGTGTGTGTATGCAACGTAATGTACGCGCGTGCACACCACGCACGTGATGCACGTTTCGTACTTACTTATACGTGCACGCAGGTATATATCGGTTGCGAACGCCTCGACCAACAAAACGGATTCTTCTTTGTTCGCCAATGAACGTGCAACCACGTGACTGCAGGGTCAGTCTGCCCTCTGGTCCACTTCATCTTAATTGCGTGGATAGGGAGGTTCTTAACCTTGCCACTGGAAATTGCTTTCTTCTCTCCTCCTTTCCTATGCTTTTCTATGCGTATACACCATATAAATTCCAACTTACTAAATGTATTCTACATTTCAATAACGAAGGATTAATTTTTTCACAGATTTGATTTGCACAATTTTTCGACGACCTTAAAGCTTAAAAAGAAATGCTTCGATTACATTTAATGGAACGTAAAATAATTATCGACATTAGCGAATCATTTAAATTTATTCTTCTCATAGATATTAAAAATGGACGATATTTACGCGTGATATAAGTGATTTCCCCGTTTCCCCGGATGGGTTTTTGCCCGAAGAGAATACCGACAAATCGTTATTCTGCTAAAATTACACGGATCACGGCGGGGTGTAACCGCAACGGGAGTTTAAGCTTGTGTGTTACAGGAACAACCGCGGCCAACGGATCGATTCTGGATGTAACTCGTTACGATTCGCCCGTAAATAACATCGTAACCAAGGAACGTGGATGTTTCGCTGTCTTCTTCGCAACCGATTGAAATGTAATCGGACCAAAATAGCCATCTTTTTGATCTCAATGAAAAACCAGCTGGGAAACATTGAGAATTTTTAAAATAATAACAGAGGTTTTCAGGTTGAACGATAAATTTGTTAATAATGATTTTCTTTGCAGTGGACAAAAAATATAAAATAAGAGTTTGGAAGAAGTGTGAAGGAATCATACAACATCATAAACATTTTTTCCACAAAATAAGTTTATTACAAATAATATCTTAGATAAATTCGTGAGAAATTTGTGATTAGAGTACAATTTCTTCGTATGTCTTTTGAATCAAATTTTTTTAACAAGAATGTATATAATTTTACAATAATTAATTTAATAATCGTATCAAATCAGAATCGTGTAAAAAAGATGTCCATGCGAAAATGATGCAATGTTAATTAACTAGACAACGAAGGACACGTTATTATATTTCTCATTTTCCACACGAAGCAAACAGCCACTTAGCAAAGCGGAGTCAATCGGGAAGAAAATTGGCAGGTAGTTGGTAAAACACACGTTACCTTGAGAACAATACGGACGATGAGACGAGCGTTAAACGACGTTATCGAGAGATAGGAGGATGCGAAATGATCTTCGTTATAATCCGCTGTCCACGAGACAAGCGGCATTAATTAAGCACAGAACGCAATTACAATAAGTGTGCCATTGCGATGTTACAAGGCAGCCCGATGCGAGAGAATTGCAAAACACTCGTTTCCTTTCCCTTATATTACGAATCTATGTTTTATTAAACAAAATTTTTAGAAAGAAATTTTCAAAATAATTTTTTCAAGAAAGAAAATTTATTTTTTTCTTTTTTATGAAGAACACGGAAATAGAATATTATAAGATAATATTAGAAGAACTAAAATAGCGCTTTCTTTAATTAAAATGTTCTTGTATTTAGAAAGCATAAGATTTAACTTGTAAGAGAAATTAATAAACATAAATTTTAATTTTATTTTTCAAATTTAAATATCGCGTCATTATACATGATTATTAATATATCTCACTCATAGATTCATACAAAGTGGAACATTTTTGGAAAGTCTAGAGGTTTTAAATCACGTCCAATCATACCAGTTTCAACACCTATATTTCTTTAACTTATGATAAATGAAAGAATCAAGATCAGTTTGAAACAATTTAGAAAATAAAAAATAATATATTTAATACGATTAATTTAAATTTATAATATATAAAAAATTGTATTATAATTATTATTATAATTATCATTACACAATATTTTTTAAATTTCTTCGCAATTGGATTTTCGCTTAGCAATTATTTCAAGGACGGAGAAAAAAGTAGACATTGGAGAAAGTAGAGAGAATCGATATGATTGCATCTGAAAGGAAAAAAATGAACGTTAATGCTCGCAACAACGGCCAACCTGTGATTAGCACTACTCATGTGTGGCACATTCTTCAGCTACCGGTTAATTATCTTTCATTGTAACTCGCTCAATTTTTTTAAAACCGGTTCGAGTTGCCTCACTTCTCTGCCCACGATGCAAATTATCAACTCGAATAATATACATTTTCTTAAGTTACTTTATATCCTCGTTGGTATTACGACTTGGATATTAAAATATTTTTTTTTTTTCTTTTTTTCGATAATACGATCTTTCATTTCATCGATGGATAATAAGACAAGCTGTCATTTCGTATGACTTTGATCATATGCAACGAGTCACTTTGTAATAATGTTTTGTATCGAAAATTTACGATCTTTTATAATTCTATATGAGGGATCGGATCGAATTAAATAAGTATATAATCATAATAGTGAAATATAATAATGAATTAAATTTAAATGAACGAAGAACGAAGTGAAGTATATTTTCGTATGATTCTATTCTATTATAAGTTTATTTAAACTTCAAGCAAGTGACAATTTTGAAACTATATTATATTATTATATTAGAAATTCCATTTCTATAGATATTTATTTTTATTTAAAAAACTTTTAAATTTTCGTTTATTTTAAATTCGAAAGTTTCAAAAAAATTTAACTGTCCGGTTGTATAGTAGATATAGTAATAAAATACTTCTGAATATTCTCGGATTTATCTTGAAAGCATGGAATAACGAATAAAATTAAGTCAAATTTTTAAAATATCAACTCTTATTTCGAATATTATAAAATACGAATGTTTGATTAAAACAAGTAGATTGCATATTTATAAGTCTGTACAAGCTGGAAATTATAAAAGTTATAAGAAATGAAGTGTTATTTTAATATATTTTTTACAACCAAACCAAAATTCTTCTTTTAATAAGATATCTTTTTTAGATAATAAGAAATATCGTTTATCAACAAAGAATAAATAAATAAATAAATAAATTTTCGTAAATTTTTATAAAATAATCTCGATAAATATTAAGATTATTTTTATTTATGTTAATCTTCATAATCATTCAAAGGATGACGTTATCTTTTATCCCATTCTATCTAAAGATAAATCATTCAAGAAATATGAATTACCATCGATTGCGAAATTGGTGGAATAATATTTACCGTGAAAAAGGAAAGTCTTGAAATGTGCGTAGAAAGCAACTCTTCGACTCGTAAAAAATATAGTAATAATAAGAACAAACTAACGATTACGAAAGAACAAAAATTAAATAAAGGCGATTTTTCTTGATTTCTCACCAAGCTATCATGTTAAAATTATCCAATATAGCCAATGTACATAAAATACAATTGTGAAGTCGCAAAGTTAAGAGAGAACGCGATATTGTAAAAAATAAATAGAAAAAAAGAAATGTAAATGGAATAAAAATGGCACTATTCATAGCAATGGTATTATTTTTTTAACATAGAGACATTTAGAGTAACGAAGAATAAATTATTGTAATGGTAATATAATTTGTCAAATTGAAATTGATAATAATAATAATATAATAATTATTCGAAAATTTCGTAATCACATGGTTATTATAAAATCGAATAATTTATAGATAGAAATTGAAGATCCATAATTCAAATTCTTGAAAAATATTGAAATATCTATTATCTCTTTTATCTCCATAGAAGATTCGCATTGATTATAAAAATACGAAGTATATGACAAGTATAAAATAAGATGGCAAATTTATATTATTAAATCTTTGGTATTTAACATATAAATTAAATTTTTTATCATTTCGATAAAGTAAAGGATAGCTATGCTATGCTACAACCAAATTATTATGCTCGCATAAATTTAGGCATTAGTCTGGCTTTTTTGGGTTTAAAGAATTAAACGGCATGTTCTTCGTCTAATTTGCATGGCCATCCACTTTTTTCAAACCTCCAGAAATCCAGAACTATAATATCAGATCCGATATTTGGATTTCTAGTAACGCTATTAAACTCCATCTAGCAAATCTTGTTTGGCTTTTCTGGAATAATAACAACCAATTTCTAGGTATACCTATGATGTTAGCAAACATACAAGTTACCTTTAAAGAGATAATCTTGGATTATCAAAATACACAAACGTGGATATGCAAAAATATCGGTTGGAATTTTAATATAAGCAATTTAATTTTCTATATTAGATATACCGAGATAAATATAGAGTATTAAATATCAATTCTTTAGATACAAAGTCTTTAGATGTCAAATTTTTAAGCCTTATCGAGCTTGTTTCATCTACTCGAAAAAAAAAAAGATCGTAACTCGAATCTTTTATTTGCATAATTTTCGAATTTATCGTAAAACACCACAACAAAATTAAAATCTTAAATCTAGAACGAAAAGTATAGAAAAATTATAGATTGCGATAAAAAGGTGAAATTTCCTATTAATTTGCAACATTCCAATGTGATGTAGTATCGATTCGATTATGTCGAAGAAGTGAAAAAACTAGTAGTAGTTATATAGGGAAATAATAACGCGCAGCAAGGTGATTTGAAGTTAAAGTAATCAGAAGTTGAGGAAATAAGTATGCGTGATCGAGGCTATCAAAATACGTGATGCGATAAGTACAACGTACAGAATACTTTTAATAACTCGTATATTTTTTAAACAATGATTATAACGTATTTAGTAATTAATGTATAGTTTGGTTGCTATAGAAATTTAAAAATTGCTTAATTATTATTATATACACTATTGATTAATCTTTTTTCATGTTATTTACGTAAAATATTTTTCAACTAGAAATTTCCGTAATTATAAAATTAAATAAACGAAGATAAGTAAACAACAAAATTACGAAATTATTTCAATAATTAGCTTATGAAAGTTTAAGTTATAATATATTTTATTCGATAAAAAGAAATCATTTTCCGACTCGATTTAAAATTAACGCATAATTATTTCAAGATCGAAGCGTTGAAGTTAAAATTATTTCGACCGAGAGAAATGTATCATTCAGATTGTTAATCGAAAAAAATTAAAAAAGAAAACATAAAAAGGAAAAAGAGATAAAGAGAGAGAAATTATAGATGGAGACCATTAAAAAAATCATGAAACGGAATCAAAATTCCATGACCCGTACACGAAACCCTTTTAATTCAGCGTTTTTATATCGATAAAACTTAACATGATAATAATAACAGCTTTTGCAACGACATAAGCGTTTAAAACAGTTGTAGAAAGAGAGAGAGAGAAAAAACTGAAATCGCCTGAAATTGCACGAACAAAAAAGATTAAAACGAGATCAAATTAATTTGGCGAATAATGTACTAATTAAAAGGTTCCTGTATATACAACCGAGACCTATCGTCTCCGTTCCATAAGTTAGCACGAAGTAGAATAAGGTAATCCCGGCTATCCTATCAAGCTCTCGAGTAATTACAGTAATTATAACATCATGGAAAAGCGAAGAAACGAGACCCATATGCGTGTACCGCGTATACGTAGTTACACGGTGAAAGAGTAAGGTGGCCTCGAACGAGCACGACGAGCGTTAACGGTTGAGAACACTGTTCGGTCAGGGAGAAGTCACGAAACGCAAAAGGAAGGCGAGGTAAGGTAAAAGAGTTTTGTTTGGGTAGAAGAGGAAAAAAAGGAAACGGGTTCGGAAGCCACGCAGACCCGACCAACCTCCTCCTGTTCTTTGTTGAATTTTCGTCCACGAGTTTGTGCAGCAATTACCAGATGCGGCGCGTTTCATCGAAAAATGATCTCGCTCTCGAGATCTAGCTGTCGATCACGACTCGAACCCGTCCAATATTCTCTCTCTTCTTTTCCATCTTTTCGAGTCGAAAAAAAAAAAAAAATTAGAAATCCGAGTCGAGGTTTCATCAGTCGAGAATCGTCTCGAGTATCTATCCCCGATTTTTCTCTCGAAATTTCTCTGAAAAACACAAATTTCGAAGAGAGGGAGAACAAGTGCGGACGAAGAAAAGTGGAAATGAAGGAAACGCGAGCAGCCATGATTGAAACGAAGGAAAATCCGGTGGATCGTTATTTTTGCTTTACTCTTACCTCTCTGTTCGGTTGACAGGTTCTGCTTTTTGCTTTCTGACCTGCTAAAACAAATCCTCCAGACCCCTATCCGGGGTCGCCTCTTATCCGAGTCCAAACCTATCTTTGTCCAAGACTCGACGATACCCCACCGTGTTGTCTTAGCCTCTCCCGCCATTCCAATCGACTACGGAGCCTGCATTTGCATTTGAAAATATATGGCGTGTTGCGTTCCACCAACCCGGAGGCGAATATGCAATGTTATGTGCGAATTCTAGTTTGCAGCAAAGATCTATTACGGTAGAGTATACTTGAGATTTATCGTATAGTAGTGGAACATCGCTTATCTCCACCTTAACAGGATAAACGGTTTATATTATTGAAGAGAAAGAGAGAGAGAAAGAGAGAGAGAGAAATTTATTTGTAACGATTTTAAACCAATTAAAAAAGTTACTTGTAAAATTATTATTTTGACTTAACCTTAAAAAAAATTCAATTTAAAAAATATTCTTGCTGGATTTTTAAAATTACATCCTCGATTAACATCAAAGTGTCGTAGAAACAACTTTTACTTTTATTAATTTTGTACCTCATTGATTTATTTGTTATTTTATTAATCAAAAATGTCGTTTATCGTTAAATGCAAGAAAGAACGGATTTATATTTTTATGGTGCACTTTTACTTCGCACAAAACGCTTCAAAATACATAGAGTAACAATTTTTTAGCTATATTTCGTGTAACAATTGAACAACTATCAAAAATGAATCCATCGAATTTGTATCCGTATATTCGTGACTACCTATATAAAATTCGATCCTATTATTATATAATTTTAATTTTTTTAATTTTTCACGGTTGATTAAATATTGTTCTTAACGAATAATTTTTTTTAGACGTTATAAATGTAAAACGCGGTGTCAAAAGTTTCGGAAGATCGATGAGCGTAATTGACAAGTTAATTGACGCGCATAAAAGAAGCGAAATGCAAAAAACAAGAATTCTGTCGTAAAATTTTAATGGAATTCTCGGTTGTATCTTTATAGAACTTTTACTTTCCCATAAACGTGTTCGAGACAACTTAGTTTAAGCTAGATACGTACGTAAGTGCATATGTCTATTATTCACTTGGCATATTCATCGAGAGATTGTTATTGGATACTAGGTACATTAGACTTGAATGAATACATCGCATCTCGCTTCGACGGATGATAGAAATAATAGCGAATCATCTCTTATCAACTTTAATTTTCTTTTCTCTTTTTTTAAAGTCATGGAAATTTTCAATTATTGCATTCTTTTTAAATCGATATAAAATTGTATAATTTTCTTCATTTTATCGCATCCTAGTGATAGAAAAATCGTAATTGGCTCGAGATTTTAAATCGATGCTAAGAAATTTTAAATGTTAAAATTCCGGGAAAAATTTCGCGAGCCATTTTTTTATATGTTACATTTTTCTAATATAAGCAAATAAACAAATCCAAAGAAAGTAAAAATTAAACGATAAATATCTATTTACATCTATCTGGAAATATAAATTAAAATGAAATGAATAGATCGAAAATATAATATTTTTGTTTCATCTTTAATTAATTTTACATAATACGTATAAACGTAATGCATAATGCATAAAAAAATGTATCGAATAATATTTACCATACACGTAGATATTGTTATGTCTTCTTATTACATTGTTCGTCATGCATACGCAAAAGAAGATTATATAAATTTTAATTGTACGCATTCACGGAATTAATGCTACATTAATACTGCATGAGGTAGCCGAAATTATAAACGAAAACGAAGATTTCCCCAGTAAAGATATTCGAGTCACGTATTAATGGCCGTACGAATCATTCATCGATCGATCGAGTGTTTTCGATATTTTTTCTTCGTAGAAACGTGTTATTCAAACCTTCCACTGGTCTAATCATTTCGATGATAATATATCGTTGGGATAAAATTATATATTAAATAGGATGAAGATAGCAAATGATATATCAATTACCAATAATAATGCTTTCATAATTGTATTTAATTGTAATAATAGAATATAACGTAACGAGCAATGACGAGAATATAGGAAAAATAAAGGAAACATGCATGAAGGAAGATATTTATCTGTTGTAATATAATAAGAAGGTTTAAAAATTGAATAGATATTAGATGAATAAAAAGTATAAGAATTGAAAAAAAAAATAGATATTAATGTAAATATTAAAACAAAAAATTTCACTATTTCGAAGAAAAAAGAATCTCTTTTGTTCCAGAAAATTTTTCAATTACATTTTAAAAATAAACGAATCTGAAGAAGAAAAAAAAGAACTGTGAATAACAGCGAATTTAAAATCTAGACCGAAATATTAGAATAAAATTCAACAATACGATGAACAGATCCAATTAAATTTATAAACAGTCTATAGTAAGAAGAAAACCTGTATACAATGTATTCCGCAAAGTTTCATATGAATTAAATCACATAGTTAAGGAGAAGTCTTAGAAGCAGTTGTTTATAAATGAGACAACAGAGATCCGTCTTTGTAACATTAATCTACAATCGTCAATGACAATAATGACGATATACGATTTAACGTCTGAGGAACAATAGGAGAAGAATAAATAATTTTTCGATAAATCGAAGAAAACAACAGAGAATAGAATAGAAGTTTTTTATACTAATTTCTGTAATGCAGGAAGTAGCAGTTATTCGACGAATAGATTGAAAAATGTCGTCTGTGTCGATTCGCGATAAATTCGATTCCATGCTTCTATGACGAACGTTCCCGTAGAATATAATCGATGAGGAGAATATTGCGTTACGCAACGAGCGAGGCACGCTCGAGCGGGCCGAGTAGAGCCGTTCTGTTGCGCCTTGCTTCCAGCCAGAACGTTATGAAACCCGTAAAAGCGCAAAATCTCATCTTATTGCCCTGCGTTAACTTATTCTTTAAACTTTAAAATATACGTTCGCCGTGGCCACGCGATAAGTGCGCTCGTCGTTCCTCCTGATGCAGCAGGAGCCACGTCTCGAGAACCCAGAAGAAAATCATTTCTCAAGCTTTTCTTCTTCTTCTTCTTCTTCTTCTTCTTCTTCTTCTTCTTCTTCTTTTATTTTTATTTTCTTTTTTTCTCTCTTTTTTCTTTTTTGGCTGCGTGCAGCGTGCTCCGCACTTGTGTTCCTCAGCATGGGGTCGGTAAAAATGTAAGAGCCTCTACTGCACACTCTCGCGTCTCTTGTAGATTGCATTTCAGTGAAATACGCTTTCAAGTATCAAAGATCTGTCTGGTTATTAATGATTCTTAATCGTGGAATCGTTTGAACGATAATCATCGTTATTCGCATAATTTAAGATATTGTATTACGATAATTAAGATTTTGAATAGATCGTTCGATTCGAACGAGAGTTGAAAGATGGATACATAAGCGGATACGTGACAAATTTGATTTGAGAATTTAATTTAAAAAGGAATAAAATAATTGATTTTGAAATTTCAGATATCTATATGTGCCTTTCCAGGCAAGATTCTCTCGTGTTCACACGCTGAGAATTCGAAACAATGTAAAAGTATTTTTTTATTCTTTCGAGTGACAAGTAATTTAGAAGATTGGACGGAAAGATAAAATGGTATAGCGCGTATATAGTCACGTTAATCCTTTACAATGGGATCATATGTCTGAATGGATCCCAATGGTGACGGAAAAAATGATGACAATCCAACAGTCTTGATAAAAGTTAGGTTGGAACGTATTGTGCTGTCAGTTTCGTAAGATTTAAAAGGAATAATTGTACTATAAATGTTTTAACGGAGAAAGGAATAGGAAGATATTTCACAATCGTTCACTTACTATCGATTCGTTTGACAATATTTTTCAATGTAATTACGTATCGATGTTTTTATTGTTTTCATCATATTTTTTCCCTATTTTTACGTATTATTATCGTAATATTTTTTTTTTTAATCGTTTCTCTATTTTCATATCATATTATATTTTTATCATTATTTCTCTTGTGTTTTTCTAATCACTTGTTCAATTAACAACTAATCTCTCAACGACCATATTTCTGTTAACACGATTGTATAAAATTATTCGACATTTAAGGAATTAACATGTGCTTGATGTGTTTTAATGTGCTACATCGTGCAATTTACATTATTCAATTTCCATTGATGCGAAGATTTTTATAAATAATTGTATCCGCCATTTTATTAAAGGCTGACAATAGGTCAAAATCCCCGTTTAAACACAAGTGATACTCGAAAACGTATCACTTTTCACCGTGTTCCCGAAGAACGACGCGAGGATAAAAAGAAGAACAAGAGGTTCCCTTGAAATTATAAACTGGAACGGGATTGCGAGATGTTTGCTTAGCTTGCTATCTCGTGCCAAGGATAAAACTGGAATTCCTTCCTATTTCTTCTTTTTTAATTCGTTACAAACGATACAAGAAGAAGCGGTATTACAGGCTTTGCAGATGTAACTCCTGCGTCAAAAATAATTCGCTGCCGTTTACAGGATTAAAATAATTAATTACTAATAACAGATCCTACATAGTTACGTTATTATAATTATAATTATAATTATTTTGTCAAACGTTCACGGCCAATAAACAATTTAATATTTTACTCGCCAACGATACAACGATTCAGCTTAGAAATAATAATTTGATAAACGAGGATTAGAATCGATGAAAAATAAGATTATCTTTAAACGTACATTTTCCAGCATATTGCAACGTAGAGTCTTGAGAGACAGGATTACGTAAAAGCAAATCCATTTCAATTTCAACCGATTTACCGATCAGGAGATTACCGATCGAATCAGCTTTCTAGGTTGGCAGATTTGATCTGAAATTGAAGCGACGCGCAAACATTTCGAGACTAACTGAAATCTGAAAATACAATGTTTATCGTAATAATACGTAATAATGTGAAATCATAATATTCTTCTTCTTCTTTTTTCTATAAATATTTATCGAAGAAGAAACACGCGTAAAATCGATCTACGAACATTACTTTTGTATTTGAATCTTTCAGTCGTATCCTTACAAGAAAAAGAAAAAGAAAAAAAAAAAAAAAACAATCGTGAGATTAAAGAAACGGAATTTCCCTCGTTGTATTCGCAAAGATCATTAGTACTGTGTACGAAGAATAGCGGAAGTGCGCGAGAAAAAGGCAAGGAAAGGATGAGAAAGAATAGACGAATTCTAGTCGATTGTTCCCGTTGAATGGGGCACCTTGCTTGCTCTTGCACCGGTCTCCTCGCCCTGTGGCTGCAGGTGAGCTCGAAATTTCGACGACAATGAACCGGAATAACGACTTTCCAAAGGGTCTGTACAATACCCTCAATAGGGAATACCTTCTAAAACGTCCCGTCAATTTTCCATAAGGACAATCGAGCCTTTCATGAAAAGATAATAATCCGACGACCACAAATCTTGTGTTGCCCTCGTATTTTGAGAGAGTGACATTTGATTTAACCAATCCCCCCCTCTATTTGATGATCCGAGAAGAACAAGTGTTTGTCTTTACCGATATCATTTTTTAATTTACCCATGGATTAAACCATCGAGTATAGCAAAATTTAACATTTCTTCGCTTTTTTCAGATATCTTGAAATATTTTCATTGATTGCAAATTTAAAAAAAGAAAAAAGAATTTTAAGAAAATATCTGGAAATAATTTTATAAAGGAATTATAAAACTCTGTTGGAGTAGAGTTGAAGGTAATGTGATATTTAATACGGATATTTAATATTTCGAAATATTCACGTTGAATCACTTATTATTGAATAGATTATGGCTCTGGCTATTTTTGTTTCAGTTTAATAAACCATTCATCGATTCTTCGTCACATTTTTCCCTATTTTTCTCTTTGTTATCGTAATGTTTCTTGTTAAAATATATACGAAAATTTCAACGTACAACGTGTAATTGCGAACACGCAAAGTAATATAATCGTCGATTCGAAATAAGATTTTTTTTTTACTAATTCAAAGAAGAAATCGAACGTTTAAACGTTTATTACGTGGATCGACACAATAGGCACAACTTGTCAAATCGGAGGAATTAACGATCGTCCAAGTGAATGAAAAGAAAAGGAAAAAAAGGGGAGGGGAAAAAGGATGGATGGATCGAAAGAGAAAGCTCGGCTTATTTGAATAAGCCGAACTTCTTTTTATGAAAAGAAAAGAAAGAAACGTGTCGCAATCGGTACGTTCGAAGCCGAGTTCCATACGTTAGCCGAAGAATGATGTCGAATCGTGGCGATCGAATCGTGAAGCGAAATGGCAAAGGTTGGCATTAAGTACTTTGGTCGATCGAAAAAAAAAAAGAAAAAAAAACATGGAAGAATATGGGATTTGAAATAATTGAACGTTGCCGATAAATTAAAATAGTCATCCTATCTAAAGAGATAATCTCGAACCTCTTAATTCCATTCATTTACACGAGATGTGCGTTTTTGCCAAGTCATCTTAGGGATATAAGAATGCATTTCGACAATAGGCAAGTTCTTCGCAAAAAATTACGATCGTATTTGGATCGTACGTTAGTCGATCGCACGATAATCGACGTACACGAAAATGATAGAATAAAAAAGCGCATCCTGGTAATCTTCCACCTTCTTACCCTTATCCATCCAGTCTCCTCCTCGAAACTCATTAAAGATATACACGTACCTGTCCATGTTTATGCAGCCGTGTAACAAGGAACGAGAACAACGTTCCTATATACATTTATGTGCAGCAATCGCAATTTCGACGTCACTTTATGTATCGTGGCCAATGTGCAAAATACAAATTTTACACATTTTCTACAGAAATATTACATTTTACTGTTATCTTTATATCTTCGATCTTTCAATCTTTTGTTATCTTTAACGGATTTATATATATTTATTAATTATGTATAAAGTACAAAAAAAAAATAGAGATATTTTTCAAAAAAAAAAAAACTCAATCTCCACAATATCTTAATAATATACCGGAGGAACACGTTTTTTGAAGAACCGATTATGGAAATGAAAAGAAATTTGAAGTTTGCGCTAGACGATGAAGTTGCGAAAGGGAGATAGAGAGAGATAAGTTAATCTCCGTTACACCGTCGCGCCACACAGCGGCGAGATCCCATTTATGATTATGGAAAAATTTAAATTTTACGAAACGGATACACACCGCATCATCATCACCATCATCATCATCCCGATTAAGTGATTTCGAGTGTAAAAGCAAGGACGTGCAACGGTCAATCGATGATACGTGAGTATACTTATACTTACGTAGTCGATTGTACACTTAAATGCACGGATTTACGGGTGTTGAACACCGAACACCGGAAATCCTTGACTAGTGTTGACGCGTGCATCGAGATGATCGCACTAAATACACGCATAATTGTATTGTTACGCGTATCCATGTGAATTATAAACTGTTTAATATGTATACTTGGCACAAGGTTGAATAATTTCGCACGAATTTTGATTGAATATACCGAATTATTTTCCAATCGTGTTACGTAGGTGGACGTAGATATATTGGAAACAATAATTTTTATCTTTTAACTCGACGTTGCGCATGGATGTATTTCAATTCGATTTAAAATCTAATTAAAGGAAATAAAATAGTTTCGCCCTATTTTTGCACGTTTTTCGTGTCGTTTCTTAGTTTTCATATAGATATTTCATATAGATTTCATATAGATATTAATATTTTTTAATATTAATTATAATTAAATATTTTAAATTATAATTAAATTAAATATTTTTTTAATATTAATTATTTTACTGTATTATTCATGAATATATATACATATATATACTTTTGTTTAACACGATATGATATGAAATTGAATATATTTATCACTCAAGGTTATAAACAATCACCACGATTGTCATTGATAGTTAAGATCATTTAAAAATAACGAACGATGATTGCGATCGTATAATTAGCTTTCAAGGTTATTCGAAAGCTATAAGATCATCGAGATCGTGTAATTGGTATCCAAAGTCATTCGAAAATCATAGGCATCATCGTGACATTAAGATTTATAATCATTTGAGAAATTATGATGTACGTGCTTTTTAATATTCATGGCCATCTTGACTATCAAAACTATTTAAAGGTTATACGAGCTATCGAAAACGTGTTTATTCACAATCTTATTATTGTATTACGATAAATATCATCGAAAATAGTCATCAAAGTTGTGTTATTACGCGTTAAAATATTTAATGGGATATATTAAAAATAATATCAAACTCGTATCGCTGATGATCAAAATAAAGAGAATTTTGTCAATTGCCATCGAATTTTTTTAAAGTACGTGTGAATAACGAATTTGAGAGATTCTGGTTTGAGAGTTGTTGGAAAAATTGCTCAAAGATCTTGCAAAAAAAATACGTGTATCGTCTGCACACGTTTATGCGTATATACAAATATATAAGAGGTGGAGGATATGATAAGAAATTATCATTCGGAGGCACGAACGACGAGCCCACACAACTATTCAGATTTCTTTATCATCCCTTAACTCGATACACGCTTGTCACGAACACCGACACACATGAGAAATTTTTAAATATACGAAGAATAAAATAATAATATGCGAATACGGTACAGTGGTGATTACATTATATTATTCAAATGAAAAACATGGGTATATATATATATATGATATATGCTTCGTTTACTTCGTATTATTACATACATTTATGAATACATTACGTGTGTAAGTTGCGCGCATTATATTTAATTTTTCGTTATAAATTATTAATGCATTTAGTCGTAATCTTACTACTTTGTAAATTAATTTCGATACAAGGTTACACGATAATTGAACTTATACGCGATAGAATAATATTTTATTTCGATTATTCGAAAATTCATTTGTTCGAAGAAAGATCGTGCACCGTTCTACATCTTATTTGATTTTTCGTCAGTGGTCGTTGGAATTTATAGGAAATATATATATTTGCATAAAATATAGGTATAGGATACAGGTATAGGAGCGTAAAAATGGTGTTGAAAAGCAGATCGAGGCCGAGTTATAGATGTTGATGGCGGTGGCGGTTGCGGCCGTGGGCATCGTTTTTGCGCGGGAAAGGTATTTTCGTTCGGCGGATCCGCTTTGTTGGTCCCCGCGTTAAAATATCTTTGTACGTTAGAAAGTGTTTGCGGCCGGGAGATATTTTAGGAGGCGAAAACGTTTCCACGGTGAGGTGAGGTCAACGGTGTCGCAGCGTAAAGAAGGAAACTACGAGTGATAAAAAGGTCGTAATGCGTGTTAAGTGCGGAATTTCTGATACGATAATAAACATCCGACAACGAAATTCACGATCGTTCCCTGTGTGTACACCGCTTGACGGATGCGATGTAAAGTGAAAATAATTACCGGCTACGGATTGAAAATAAAATACGGGGATGAAATAAAAGCATTCGTGTTTCTCCGTTTCTCCGCAAACTATGTGATGTGTGTGTAAGTAAAGACCAAGTACCTTTATAAATTTTAAAATGTGGTGATCTCGAGCTTTTCTCTTCTCTTTGTTGTTAATATAACGATTAATCGTACGCTCGTCCTTAATAAATGATAATAAAATGACGCACATTTGATCCGTTTCGTGTTTACGCTAGTAGGGTAAGAATGTAACTTGTTCTTATCCGTAGACGACGAGAATGATTACGCGACAGTAGACTCATTGATGTACAGTCTGTGTATATGAGAATAAAAAAAAAAAGTAATAATAAACCAGAGTAAGTATATTTTTAAAACTTCGTAATTCGTAATTTTACCGACGTATGCATCGTTCATAATAAAAACAAGGGAAGAAGAATTTTACTCGTGTTACGTTGCTTTTACTCTTATTTTTATTCTTTTTGAAGAGGTGGAGAAATGAGTGGAAATAGTAAATAATCGACCAGATGTGAAGAACGTTGTCGAGAGGCTTCGCAGTGCAGATGAGTAAACGCGAACAACACGTGGACTGAAAACGAGATCCGTGATAAATGGAAATGCTAGGATAGATATTCAAGGATAATGCTATAAATCTCACTTTCTCAATTTTTTCGCAACTTTGCGTTTCTTTCTCGTTATTTATTTATTATTGAGGGAGAAAAGTACAGGTGAGTTGTAAGGGACGCATTCGATTTCTTTATCTTGGAATATGTGAAAATCTTGTACACAGCTGTCCTCGACCGAGTCTTCGAAATGATCGAAAACAAGCCGACGAGCACAGATGTGCGATCGCAAACTGAAATGCACGTGGAAAAATAAAGTATGACTCATACTCGATATTCAAACGTGGATCGTGCAAAACGAATAATGCCACGTACGAAAACTTTTACCACGTTCAGATTTCAACCAAATACTTTGTAAATAATCATTTGCGTCAATCTGCTCGAGATTTTAGATTATACACTATTAGCGTGGTAAATCAAAAAGATGTTGTTGTTGTGGAAGATAAATATAAAGCTAACTTTATACTTAAAAAACAAGAGAAGATAAATCCAGTTATAACAACTTTAAGCAAATTAAACCAAATTTTTGTTTTAACGCATCACTTGACGTATATCGAGTCTCATAACTCGAA
This sequence comes from Apis dorsata, assembly GCF_000469605.1. Lineage (NCBI taxonomy): Eukaryota > Metazoa > Arthropoda > Insecta > Hymenoptera > Apidae > Apis > Apis dorsata. The sequence goes on from NW_006263460.1 coordinate 181,056, forward strand.
AAAGTATCAAAAGGATGGATCTTTTTTCCTGCAAACTTTTTACGATTGATATGCCCATCGAGTATATTATACTATTAAAAAAAAATAAAGAAAAACAATAATAATTTGCAAATAATATATTACTCGATTCAAACTTATTCTAATATACAGCAAAAATTATTATATTTTATTTTTGTATTAAAATTTTCTTTTTTATTGTATATTTTTACCTAATATGATTAAACGTATCGAGAAAAAATCAAAATTATCGAAATGCTTTGATATTATGTATAATAAATGTGTACGACTAAATATATACATTATATAATAGTATTGTAATGTTATAAATTATTGTATTACTGTAATATTATACAATAATATATAATTATTATAATATCCAAACATAATTTCAATTAAATTATTGTATATCTAATTTTAATTTTCCAATTTTTTTCTGTCTTAATACATTAAAATTACATCTTCATAAATATGTATATACTCGTTAATAATGATAAAATAAATATAGTTAAATGTTATTATAGAATCTCAAAGCTTGTTTAATCTTTTAATCTTTAAAAGAAGAAGTGTATCTTTGATTCGCTCGATTACTGAAATTTTCTTCAATTTATAGTTCTGAATGAAACTTAGTATTAAAATAATATATATTCATGATAGTATAAATATTTACTTGATATTTTATTCGAAATTTATTCATCGAAGATAAGAATATTATTTTATTCGCAACGTTACTTCAATTATAATCCTTTTCATTCCTTTTTATACCGTTTAACATCTTTCCAAACGTACGTACAAAAATTAATTCATGAAATCTTTTTCAGTTTCTCGATCTCCTTCGTTACTACTATAAATATTATAGCGTAAAATATAGAAGCGTAACGGAAATAAATTGTTTCGTATATTTTTAAAAGCAATCGCGTTATCTTTGTATAAAATAAGATTCAAAGAATTGAATTTTAGTTCCGTGCAAAATATGTGACGCAGGATCCTAAAAATATTGAATTTTCGAGGCAGGGGCATGTACAGGCATCGCGTTGTCATACGTTTCCTTTAAAAGCAATAACGTAATTCGGTGAAGAAAAATTATGCAAAGGCGGATAACTTTGGAGAAGGAAAAGGTTCGCCGTTCTTGGTAAACTTAAACAGATGTTCCACGGAAACGATTTTCTCTCTGTAAATACATATGTGTTTTGAAGATGATTTTTTTTCGTGATCCAACGAGAGATAACGCATCTCACGTAAAACGTAAAACGTAACATTTCAAAGGGCGAGGGTCTTATCGAAAAGGCGCCATTATCGCGACTTAAATGTTTGCCGTAGACGATACACAACTTTTCAGCCGGTTTGGATACGTGTGTACACTTTACTCTAAAAATTCCTTTCGCTAGTACCATCATGCTACTGCCGATAATATTTGTCCACATGCGTTTAGTTTCTTTACGAGTGCAACGCGAATTTCTTTACGATTTTTCGGTTAAACGTATTATTTTCTAACGAGTACAGCGTTTACAAACATTTTTCATCATTATATTTATTACATTATTATGCAAATAAGTATCTAGTGCGATCGATTAATGTCAAGTATTATATCTACCATTATACGTAGACGTTTTTCCTTCGAGTCACCCTGTATGTACGGATCATAATTCGTACAATTTCAAATTTTTACTCGATCGACGCGAGATTCCACGCGTGAATCTCGGAGATACGAATTAATTCGACGTATGCATCATTAAGGTAGTTAATTAATGGAGGATTCTCGGCGCGGAGAGGGCGACAGGTTTGTAGAGTTGGCAACGTCGCGATCCGTTAAAATGTAAACAACTCAGTGTGGTACAGCCTGGAAGAAAAGTTTAAAGGTTGCCGGACGAGATAGTCGAGCGTAAAACCTTGGACCGATGCCGAGCTATCTTGAATTAAATTTTTATCGGAAAAAAGATATACTTACTCACGTACTCCGAAACGAGATGGTCCTTGAAATTTTCTACTCGATCATCATTCTATTCATCGTTTCATTCTCCTTTCCTTTCGAAACTTTATTCGAATTTGTTTTATTCATTGATGTTAAATTGAAGTTTAATATCGATGAATTTGGCTATAATGCAGAAACCTGATTTTTTATTCGATTAACTTAATTTTTCTTCCCGAATTAATTTTACATTCGATATTTACATATTTCTTTTTCTTTTTCTTTTTTTTTTTTAATCCAATAAAATAAATCTATGAATCTAGATAACAATGCGAATGAATTGATTAATCTAGAGTAGAGTGGAGATTATTTTTATATCAAATTTTTCGATCAAATTTATTTGACTTGACGATTTTTAACGAATTATCGAACATTTAACAATTTATCACGCTCAATAATCAACCGAATAATAAACTTCTCGAACGATTTATTTGGTTTAATAACATTATTTCGTGCTATACCATGGAAATATTATTAAATTGTGAAAGTTCTTCAGATTCTCTTAACTAGAGTTACAAACATTCTTCTAATCTGGGACTTGATCCCATCGTAAAAAATTAGGAAATTAGGAGAAAAAAAAAAAAAGAGGAAAAGGAATAAAACGAAAGAA
>NW_006263460.1:183853-192252 GCF_000469605.1 Apis dorsata
GTGAACGTCGCAGGGGGGATCGTGTCGAAGAGAGGAGGCTCGAGGATCGGAGAGAATACTGTTCGCAAAGTCACATGGACGGCCGCCATGTTTTTGTACAGTAAATTCGTATGTTTATCTCGGAAATTCATGAGCGTGCGAGAGAGAAGGGAGTACAATAATAAGGGGTTTTTGGACAGGCTTGGTGAGAGGAGAGGAGGGGAAGAAGGGAAGAAAGGCCGGGACGAGATCGTTGGAGGTTGTGTGCCGGGCCCCAGGGAGGAGAGGATGAAGGGTGGAGAAAGAGAGTGGACGAGCAGGTCCTTAGATCCCTTGAAAAATGAATCTCCCACAGGTTCAGGGCCATCCCTGCTCCGATCGTCGATCCCAAAAAGGATCCCTAACCTGCGTCAAAATTCGATCGGGCCGAATTTTCATCTTTGTAAATGGATACTTTCACCGATACCGATCTACCAAATATGACGTATCTCTCTCTCAACGCTGTTAGCTTCGTCGACAATGAAAACCGATCTCTCGAAACTGGCCATATCAATTGGCGTCTCTCTTAATTGATACTAGATATACAAACAACACGAATTGTTTAACACATAGTTTTCCAGTTTTTTCATAATCATTTTCAAGAAGATTGAAAATTTTTAAATTGTTTGTTGTTTCATATTCGTTTATTTCAATACAATATAATAATAATAATAAAAATGCACACAAATTGTAATAATTCTTATATATAGAAGATTATCGTCAATTATTTGATTATTATAGAAATAAATCGTATAATTAACGATTTTATTTTACTTGAATATCTTTAATTATACTTTAATATTACCGCAATATTATTATATATTTTGTATCGTTTCAAGAGAATGTTAAAAATAGAATTATAGAATAATATGAATTTTATATTCAACGATTTAAATCTAATTTTCAAAATGATGAAAAAATTGAAGTATAAATCATTTTAAGAAAATTTTGAACAAGTTAATTGATATTTATAATTAAATAATATTTTCTTAAATTGCATATTGGTTATCTCAGTGGAATAACGCGATAATTTTCTAAAAATGATGTTTAATAAACTTGACTTTTTAATTTGAATACATATTATTAAATATGTTCATTTCTTATTAAAACATATAAAATATTTTTCATTTTATATATGTGTAATACAATAAAATTTTATTATTTTCATTTATCGAAGAAAATTTTTATTTTTATTTTAATTTTTATCATTTCTTAGCAAAAATATTTTATACATTTTAAATTAAAATGATATAATTTATAATTTTCTATATTATATTATATTATTTCTTATTATAGTTTTCCATATTAACAATTTATTTTTGTTATATCATTAATGTAACATATATGTATATATAATCAAAGAACTTTCTCTATTGGATCAAATTCTATATATCTAATCTAATCTCATTTTCCTTCAAACTTTCTACAATATTATTTACAAAATTTTTACAATTTATAAAACACCGTGTATCATATTAGAATTCTCATTTCCTTACGTAATAATATATGATTAAAATTTTGTTTCTCTCGCAAAACTTTTTACGTGATAACTCTTCAAATTCAGAATTTCTTATCAGAGAAGAAGTATTTCTATAAAAAGAAAAATAAGCTTGAAAATGATTCCTACGTATTTCGCGCAAAATAACTGACTCATTCAAAAACAGATATTATATAAATACCAAGTAATCGAAATATAAGACAGAAAATATACGCAGTTGGATGAAATCGCTAACTAAGCATCTTTGCGTGAAATTAAACTTTGCAACAAAATTGTGTGCGCGAATCGAACACAAATCGAGTAACGTTATCAACGTTTTGAAGATGCTGGATACGAGCGAAGAAACGAGTTTTTCGTGACACACATACCTACGTGTGATGTAACGTAATTGCAACGATGAAGCAATTCCGTAAAAGCTACGAGCCAGTTTTCGAATTCCACGACACAATCTTCCATTCATACCGTATTTTCTCAAACAATTCCTACGCTTCTCTAATCATACAACGCCGATCGTGAGAAACCGATTGGTTATTCCATGCAATTAAGTTTTTTTTTCTCCTTCAATGTGAACAAAATATACGTATATTCCTATAAATAGTGTATTCCATATTCCGTTTGAATTATTAATGCTATTTTTGCATAATATCAGTCTTTTCTTTTTTTAATATGAATTATAAATTATGATTGAAATTTTTCCTTTATATCCTTCGATGAACGGATAAAAAGTTCTTTTTAATTATTATTAAATACATGCAAACACAACTAGTCGCAAATTAATACATCTTGAGATAATTTTAGCGAGATAACGTAATTAAACAGATTAATATATTGGTAATGTATTGATATTTGTAATGTCTTGGAAGATCGATTTCAAAGTTTGTTTAACGCAAATGTCGGGTCAAAACAAGTATAAAAAATATCGGCTTAATCTCATTAACATTAAGTTATTAGCAATTAAAGTTTGCGTTAGACCAAGTAAAACGGAGACGGAGCGAGACTGTTCTGTCTTTATCGCACCGCCGTCTCATTCTACACTGTGTATTTTCGCTTTATCTAACGCAAATTTAAACTGTTTCCAATCGATAATTTTCTATATTAACTTTTATGTTTATTTTCATCTCTAAAATTAATTCTTCCTAAAAGTATCTCAATATATTAACGCTCTTTTTATACATATATATTGTACATCCAATTATTCTCATCATCCTAATTAAATTTCAATCAAAGATAATTTATTAATTTATTAAAGATGAATTGATTATTATTATTTATTTTTTTCTACATGTAATATTTTCTATCTTTCCAATCTCGTGACTAATTTTCAGAATACGTCGATACGCAGGACGTTTAAGACATGGCCAAGTCGAGAAAGAGAGGAAGTTCGATCATTTCCGGTGCGATTAACCGCAATTCAATCAAAAACGAAGAAATCGGTAAATCAGCGTGGAAAAGCATCGATGGTAATTGGCTGGTTCGTTCACGCTGACCGATTCTTACAAAACATTGGTTGCAATTAAAACGCGTCGACTCGATCAGGAAAGTCCATTATCGTTCACGACACTTCACTCTCTCAACATGACACAACAAGAAAGTAAAAGACAGAAAGAGAAGCGAACATGGCTACGTTTGTTTCAGCTTGGAAAACGCAACTCATTCCTACTATTCACTCTCCGAGTATGGAATAGTAAGACATTTCGTCTACAACGATACAATTAATAACCTAGGTCAATGAAAGAGAGAAGGATACCAGTTCGTAAAAACGCACGCAAAAAGCTGCCCTGTCAGGATTTTCTTTTTTTAACTATTCACCATTTTTGATACTTCTTCTCTCGATGACCTGATTTTTTCGTCAATGTCTGACTCGATAAAATGACTCTTAAAACCTTGCACAACTATGATAGAATGTATAGATTGATCGATAGAAGTTCTTCAGACTTAATTTAATAAAAGAAATTTTTACTTTCAATGCAATGATTAATGCCGACGGTTAAGATAAAATCAAAATTGTGAAATCAAATATCAATTTATTCGTTAAATTTGATAATTAAATATCCTTCGAATAAAAAATTTAATGGTGAATCGATGGTCAAACATTTCAATCGCGATGATTAATATCATCGATCGCCTTAATCATTGGTTTAGCAGTGCTCGTTTCGATCACAGCCACTTCTACCCAGTAGAGTAACCTAATCTAGCGTGATATTCTGGTAGAACCTATTACAATCTAGAATCACGAAATTCCTATTACGAAGAAGCAAGAAATAAAAAGGAAGGATCGAATCGCCTCGACGATTCCACGAAATCTCACGGATATTAACCTTATCGAATGGTGGATCGAATGGTGACTACAAGACTAACGCAAATTGCACGATTAGTTCGAACGAACGATGGCATTATGCGTCCCATATCTGCGAAATTATGAACTGCTCACGTTATGTTTACCTGTTCGGCTTCCTTCTCGTGAGCTAATAACATTTCTTGCGGTTACGTACTGCAACTGGTTTCTAAACCTATGATTACTGACCTAGACCAACGAAATCGGTGGGAGGAGGAGAGAGTAGCCGGTTAGGTGATACGCTTGCATGAATTTCGCCTTTGCTTAACGACACCGCTTTACGTTTACCGTGCAATCGTAAACGCGGGCTCGTTATCGTAAATGTGTTGTGCCAGCTTTTGCCAACTGGTACGCGCGAACGTGTACCCACAGATAATGTCGTTTCTCGATCAGAATTCACAGGCGATTGTACGTATGCATGTATACGGTGACTAGTATTAATATTTGAATACCACGATGCGACACGTGTTGTTGAATTTATATATTTTAATATGTTAAAAATGTTCGTTGTATTGTAACGTGAATTTTATGTGTTTAACGTATGATATATCGAACGAATGTTAATAATCGATAATTGTACCGTACGTAACTTTTGCTTTCACTTCTCAGTTCTCTTTAGTCTAAGACTTGGAATAGTTAAGTTTTTATTTAGACGAAACGATGACAGGTGTTTCGGGATGACGGATGAATAATTGCCGAGATGGTGTTTTAAAGTTTAACCTAACTCTTTGAGGAAGTTTTTAACGCTGGCGAGTGGCCAATGGATGTTTCTTATTTAGAAATAGAGGAAAAGAATTTTTAAGGGACAGTGGTTTAACATTTGCTTCGAATGAAACAAATTGTTGTATGTCACGATGTTTTTTAAATTGAGAAAATTAAAATATTATTTTTATTTTGCAATAATGTATTTCTATGATCTTCAAATGATATGTGAATCTATTTCAAGTGTTATGAGCATCAAAGCAAAAACAACAGAATGATATGATGTAGCAGAGATAAAGTCGTCTCCTACTACGTTTTATCTAATTTTTTATCCGATTTCGATTCACTCAATAAATAAGTCTCAATCGATATTTTTGTATTTATTTGAATCTTTATCTTTCAAAGGTATCCCACGAATATATAAGTTATATAATGTTGTACATAAAATGAAATGAATGTAGGAAACTTATAATAAAACTTTTGAAATTATCGCAGATCGTTCAAAAATATAATTAAGTAGAAAGATCATTCGTGAAATATTGAAGATAATGAATTTAATCTATTTTATCTCGAGTCCTTTGTAATTAATATCTAAGATTTACATTTACGACTTTGAATAAGATTTTTTAAAATATAAAAAGACATAAGATATAAAAATGATGTGAAAGTTAAATTTTCAATTCAAAATTAAGATAACTTTGCGCATAAAAATTTTTTTTACAAAGATACAAATTATAATACAGGCACGTTATTTTTCAGAGTCATCTTATTTTTAAACAAAAAAAAAAAATTTATAAGTACCACATTTCCACTCAGACATCTAAATATCATATTACACAAATCTTCTCCTACATCGCACTACAAAAATTCTCAAATTCCAAACCTAGCCACTCGAAAACGAACGAAAAAAGAACTCTCAGAATGCTCGAAAATTCTAATTTCTACTCGGAACGTAATCGTTCCACCATACGCCTCGAAACCAAAAACCGATCATTCATCCGATCACGGTCCTCGAATTTGGTCAACGATTAACATCGCGCTTCGAACATCACGATTAAACACGACTGACAACCGAGCAAATACACGTTTATGCGTCCTTAATCGCGATTGTATAGGTGTGTAACGTCCAATGTTCGTCACATCGGATAATATCCAATTTCGTGTTCGACAATTATTCACGCTGTATACGTTTCTGGTTTCCCTCGAGTCCTTTGAAAACGTAATTTTCGAAATTATGTGTATATATATATATATATCCTTTATCCTTAATCTCTTATTGAGGAGAAATTGATACAACTCCAATCACACGAATCTTATTGTACATACTATATAATATACTGTATATATATATATACACGTATGTATTTATATTACTCGTATATAGAAACCTTGTTCCTCGGATATCTGTCTGACTGGACAGCAAGCCGAGTAAGAGGGAAATCGGTGGAGCAAAATGGAAGGGAGAAGAAGAGACGGTCGAAGGTTGTGGTTGAGAGCGAGAAAGTGAGATTCGAGGAAGATGGAAGGAAGAAGAAAACGGTCTGGAAGAGGAGTCGGAGAGTTAGAGAAGGAGGGGCGTCGAATCGCGTTAGACGGAGGGAGACGCGGGATCGGAGGGCTGGATTGGAAGGAGCGAGAGTAGAATAAGAAGATGGGGGGTCGGGAGCGAGAGAAAGAAAGAAGACACGGGACGGGGTCGGGAGGAGGGGCGATTGGATGGAGCGAGACGGAGCACGAATTGTAAATCATGGGGCGAGGGAAAAGGAGAGGACGAAAAGCGGTCGGGTGGAAAGGAGACGGAGAAGTTGCGAAGGCTGCGGTGAGCGACTCCGGCAGTCGGAACGGGAGAGGAAGGGAGAAAGGGAAGGAAAGTCACGTTGGGTTCCTTTGAAAGGACAGAGAAGCGTTCAAGGGCGTGATAAGGAGACGCCGATTGGTCGAGTGCGTGAAAAGAAGAGGGAACTAGGGTTATGGAAGTCTCGAAGGGAGAATGATGGAACGAGAGAGGGAACGTTGGGACGAGATGTTTTAAGGTGGAAAAGAAGCGAGAGAGAGGGGAGATGTAATGGGTAAAGGGAGAGAAAGAGAGGGAGGAGGCGTGGTGGCGCGAGTGAATAAGGGAGGAAATAAGAGAAGACGGGAGAGACGGGAGAGAATGAAAAGAGCGCGTCTAAGAGAATAAGAAAGGAAACGAGAGAGGGGAAGAGGAACGTCGAAAACGATGGAGGAGGAAGGAGACTGATTGAAGGAGTGGAGGAAAGCCGGTGGTACGAGAGAGAAGGTTAAAGTCCGGGAGAAGGTTCGACGACGAAAGACGAAGAGGGAAAGTGGCTTCGAGCCGCGAGACATCTTGGGGAAGATTTTTTATCCCTTCAAGGTCAGACCTTCAACATGGCCGCTGCTGGACCACAGCTCTTCGGCTTGTCGAAGCAACACGTATCGAGGATCGGACGGTGAAACGTCGTGGCCATTCACGAATTACCCTTCGTGAATTTTCGACACGATACACTCGTCCGTTATTTATCCCGAGGGAATGAATAACGTTACGTGCGTACGTAACAATAGGTGATAAAAAATTATAGATTCCTATTAATTTCGAAAATATGTACGTAACGGATCCACTGGAGACCATAAAGAATATTACAAATACAACGTATGACTTTAAAATAAGAAGAAGAAAAGAAAAAATTAACGAGCCGTTAACTCGGTCACGGAACAAGGCTACGTTTTCTCGCGGGAAGAAGAGAGATCAATCGATGGAAAACTCGAAGGACGCGTTAATAAGGAGGAAATTTTAAAGTAGATTCGAAGAGGAAGATCGATCAGAGGATCGCGAGTGGTAAAGTGGAAGAAGGAGGGTACCCGTTATCGGTTACACGCAGCGGCGAAAAAAAGGGAACGTCGCGCTCGGCCCACCGATACATCGACGTTTCCTCGTATTTCACGAAATATCGAAACGACGCCGATCCGTCGTCGCCTTTCTTCTCGTTTTCTCCATCGTGCGTCCATGTTCCCCCGATCCTCGTCGTATTTCTTGACGCGTGCACGCGGCCTCTTACTCTTCCCACCGCGGAAGAAAAGAAATGACGACGATAGGTACTTGATAAAATTTCTCTTCCGGCACCAAGTACAAGCACTTGGTTAAAGGCCGGGCCACGTTCGTATATGCCACGTTTCGCGATCGCATTACGTTTTCGCGCGATTCAATTCGCCGTACAGCGACCGCTACGCCCCCTTTGAAAAATATTCCCAAACACTTTCGAGTATTGTTCGTGCGTACACGGTTCGCGAATTAACGGTAGTTTATGCCGCTACCTGAATCGAAAGAAAAACGGGGGACCACCATCGAGCGTGAAACTTTATCGAAATGGAACGAATATTTATACCGTACGAATTGCTTTTGTTTCATTCGGGCCACAGATTGAACCAATTAAACGCGCAATATCAATTTACCCGAATCTTGAGAAAAAGAGTCTTCTTTTCTCTTTCTTCGGATTTCATCGAAATGCTTTTACGAATTTGAATTATTTTCTCCTTGATTTTTATTCGAGTCGATTGATAATAAATTGAAGTTTTAAGGTGGTATGATCGAAACGAACGATATTTTGATTTGAAAAAATGAGTGTTTAATGAGATTCTTTTTAGAGAGATTATTTTCAATAGAATGAACGTAATTAAATAATGAATTAAACGAAATGAAGAACGAAATATTATTCGATTGCTAAAAATAAAACATCTTTCTATAGATAAATGTTATATTATCATCGTTAGAATATTTAGATATTTTTGAGATTAATAAAATATTTAATTCTAATTTTGCAATGAATTGGATATATATATATATAT
>NW_006263460.1:192436-196783 GCF_000469605.1 Apis dorsata
CGAGCTAAATGACGCGGTATATTATATAGTTTATGGGTACCGGATGCATTCACTTTACGTCGAGAAAATGACCAATTTTAAGCTCTACGGGAGTTCAAGGTGACATCAGTCACTACTTATCTCGATGTTATCTTGCCATAATTCGAACCTCGATTTTGGAAAAAAGAATGGATAAGGGTCGATCCATTTGTTCAACGATAATGTCATCTTTTCCTCGATATATATCTCCGTTTCTAATGTTCGTGATTTTCAAAAAAAAAAAAAAAAAAGAATCTGTACTCAATGTAAATTTTTACTTCTTCTTCGTTCATAGAATATTTTCGATAATTTTTATTAATATATACGTGCACAGGAAAAATTATGCAACGATAATTTATACACGTACGAATATAAATCTCCGTACATTATCGATAAATACTCGTAAAAACGTTATAACGATAGAATTTAATAACTGTATAAAAAGACTTGGACGTATTTCATTAATGTTTTTACGATTTCATAAAATTTTTAATATATGTATAAATCGGTAATTATTATTTAATATATTTGTTATCGATTGAAATATTTCTCCCTTTATGCACAATATTTCTATAACGGAATTATCTAATGTAACTATCTAATCGTAATAAAATCGCACTGCCACATAATCCGAAAGATTAGGAATAATCTCGGTACGAAAGTTCTGTACAGGGATATCCCTCTATCAAAGAGTCTTCGATTACGTTATGTAGCGCGACGGAGAAACGAGATATCCGTACAATAAGGCGAATTTCTTGTTATCGAATTCCCAAGAAGGGGGGAGGAAGAGAGGAAAAGCGAGAAGAAGAAGCGGGATCCGGATGGCGAACAGCGCCTGGCTGTTATCTTCCACGCCGTGGCAGCGGCGAGTGGCGGAAGCAAAATGGCCGAAGTCAGGTAGCGCGGTTTATGATTTAACCCACTTCCACGAAGGTCGAAATTAGAAACTCCTACGATCGGTTCCCGACTTTCGTTCGTTGTTGTTGCGCGATGATCGAGCGAGAGAATTCGTGACGGAGAAAGTGCACGATCGACGAAGAGAAAGGAGCATGGAACGGAAAGAAAGAGAGGAAAGGGGTATCCTCGGAGGCGAAGGAAAGATGAATTTGTTCGGTTTCTATCGTAAGAAACCGTGGTGAAGGGGTGTCGAACGTGGTGGGACGGGACGTGGTGAGGGGTGGAGGGAGGGGAGAGAATAATTGTTGCGCGCGAACGGCGAGCAGGATCGAAGAGCTCGTAGAAGCGGAGACATCGACGGCCGAAAAAGAGGACCGGTTCCTTCCTCGCCTGATCTTCCACCATAATCTCCGATCCGAGGGACGTAATTTCGAATTTTGTAAAAAAAGTATCTTCTAACGGGTCTTTTTACCTGATCCCCCCGGCTATGATCCCTTCGAGAAGGAAACGTAAATCTCAACCAGTTTCCCTTATATCTTCGTTTTCCATTTCTAAATTATATTTCTGTTATATTTCTTTGTTATTAACATCGATTTGACAATTTTTTCACTGTGATTCGACGGTGGATAGGGTTGCTAGAGTACAAGTAATGGATGGAATTTAACGCGAGAGATTCGTTTTATAATTTTCCACGATCTATCGATCGATTTGAAATATGCTATTTGGCCTGGTATGACTAAGAGTAGAGAAAGAGAAAAATATTGAGCAGGATGGAAGATAGAGCCGATCGATTTTACGCATAACGGAAATTGATTGATATGATTAGGAACGATAATTATTTTTTTAAATATTATGCTTCGACTTTTCTGGCGGGAAAGAAGCTTGCTTTTAAACTTGGTTTAAGAATTATTACGAGTAAAAACAGTGTAAAAATATTGATTATTATCGCGAGGAATATTAATCTGTAATATTTAATCTATACGTTATGGACTGAATGAAATTATATACTTAAGATATATTGCTGTTTATAATCTCTCCCATTTCATAGAAGTAGGTTAAATCTAATCGTTAGAATCTTATTAATTTTTAAATGAAAATAATTATGACTAACAGAATTAATAAATATCGATTCATCGTTCGTGATTTGCATTTCGTTTCGAACTTTTAACGATTTTATAATAGAAAGTTTTTTATAATAGAAATTAAAAGTTTTTCAAACTTTTAACGTCCAACTTTTAACTTTTATCCAAATTATATTATAATATTTATATTATCACGGGATCACATTATCTGTTAACAAGAATAATGAGTATAAATTATGGATTTTTAATCGTTCCAAGAAGACAATAAATCCTATTTGTTATCTTACATTAACGGTCTATTGTTCGTTCGTGTACCTTTTCATTTCAATTAATTGTTTTTAAATGGAGCTACATTGATCCAGCAATATCAACAGCTAAATAAGCCATACGACATTTAACGAGGGTTAATACATTTAACTCTACGTAACGTAAAAAGTTAAGCACAGCTGCTTCGAACAATACGTATATTTCAATTATTCGTTTCTCCTTCTTTTACAAAAGTTCCAAGTAAAAGTCAATTTCTTCTGAAATTCTTTAACCAAATTAATGAAATAGTTTTTACACGTACGATAATAATAATAATAATCGTATGCCTAAAAATTGCTTGGCATATAATAAAATAAAGAAAAAAAAAAAGATTTGAAAATGATTACTCCGATTGGCTCCGACACAAGGATTTAAAAAAGGATGAACGAATTTATTACTTAACCGAATCTTTAATTTAATTTATGTTTATTGAGATAATCGATCGATTAACTTAGCAGAAAGAGTATTGCAACGAGAAGATTGATTTCTCGTTTGTTTATATTATCGTACTATAATCGATATGGTGGAAATATAATTCCATAGCTGGTATCGAGAGCACCTCGAGCTGCTGAAATCAGCACAAATGGCCGCCGCTTATCTCCTGTCTATATTTACGTATTTTTTTTTTTATCTTATCCCGACTAATATTTCTCTCGGTTGTGTTCGAGGATGATTGATAACGTTTGCTACGGTCGACCATCGAAAGTAGAAGTGCCGAAGGATCCGAGTTCGAGCCAAGATGAAACCGAGGTTCGCTTGAATCGGCCTAGCATTGGTCGACAACGTTACAAATATTTCTATGTTTGATACAATCGACTCGAGCTAAATAGGATAAAAAAAAGCGTGGAAATCCTCCTTGAATATTTTTCATTAATATTTCCGATCGATTTTCACCAATAATAATAAAATTTTCACCAAAATAAATAATTATAGAGAAGTGGGCCAATAGGGTACAAGTTATCCATATATACACTTTTGGGGATGTAAAAAATATAAAATAAAAAATGATTATTTAATATTAGACAAATTTCTATGATATGATATTTTTTATATATTTTTCAATAATAATATCCATTTTTAATTATTAATCCATTATTTAAAAAACTTAAAAAATATTCGTTACATCCTATTATTATATTCTTCTGAGAAAAATAATAACTAATATTTTATTCGATGCACGGTATGTAATTCTTTAACTATAGATGGAGGTCAATTATAATGCACGTTAATCAATACTTCCGGTCAACAACGATCGATAATCTTCTATTTTTTTCTTCGAGAAACACGTTTATAAAATTTCCTCTATATATTTCTTAGAAAAGAATTAAGAAAAAATGTTTAATTATTTACTAACATTTTTATTGCTGCATCGTAAAATCACACATTGACACTTAAATACTTAAAAGCTTCATCAATTAAAATAGAGATTCATTCCGAACAAGTGTAAAATTACGTTTCTTATGGGAAATGAATAGCCAAGGAAGAAGAATAACATTATTTGAAAAAAAGAAAGAAAAAAAAGAAAAAGTTTAACACAACGAAAATTTGTTATATCGATGGAAGTCAAAAGATTGGATTCACCGTCAGAAGTATATACAGGTATATACCTGCAATCCAAACGGAACCGTTTCTCAAATTTCACGATTTCCACGATCGAGGGACACACATTCCACCCTTACGATTCATCATCCCCTAGGCCGTCCCTATCCTAGCCCCGTGGCATTCATATAATTCATAATGCAGGTCGCTTTTACCCCCGGGATAAATAAATACACGCGCACGTTTGTATAATGGAGGAACAGGTCGTGAACACAGGTGTTTCTAAGGGTCCAGAAAGGCCACGAATGGATGTTATGCGCGTCATCGTCGATGCGTGTGCGTCTTAAAAATGGGACTTTTCGAGTTCGAACCCTCTACGCGACCTTCCCTTTTTAAGGGTCCGACAGTCATGAACAGAGGCTCGATATACACGTATGCATCGTTCTATCTCCTTTCTCGTCTAAGTTTCTCTTTCTTCTTCTTCTTCTTCTTCTTCTTCTTCTTC
>NW_006263460.1:197058-212776 GCF_000469605.1 Apis dorsata
CCCCCATCCAGTCGAATTGAATCCGAGGACGAAAACCACAGGTGCTGCCTCCTATAAAATTCTGGTAAGGTCGAGGGCACAATGGCGTGGGCATTTTCGAAGAAAATCAATTTTCTTTACGATATTATGGAAAAATATGGGAATCTTTTTTTACGATCCTTGTGATTTTTCGCTTATTGTGCGAGAAGAAAGAGAAATATAAAATTTTTTATAGATTTTTAGATCATTTGATATGTTTGTTCGATATATCTATAGCATATAAAGATATTTAAAAACACACACACACACATACATACACACACACAGAAATGAACGACTGTTGAAAACCTTGGCAACGAGAAATCCGTAACAATTTTTATCAAGGTATCGCGTCAATATCAAGATCTCCAACAACAATATTTTATTATCGAAAAAGTTGCAACATCCTCCAGTCCATCCGTAAGAGATTCCATCCATCGAAAGTGGTCCTCGAATTTACATACCGATACGGCCGAGAGCCTGACGAGGAAAGGAAAATTACCATGGTGCGTCAATCACGATTCCACGCCCATGCCCGAAAGTCTCGTAACGCGTTTAGGGATGCGACGCACATGTACACCAAACGTTTGGAAAACTATTGACCGACCAACCGACCAGCCATCCTAACATTTGCATCTCTGTCTTCTGGGAAAGAGAAAAAGGAGAAAAAAAAGAAAATCGAATGAAAGTAAAAGGAAGGGGGAAACGTAGGATACGATCGATAAGAAAGATCGATCGTACGATCGAAGGAGGAGAGATCGATATAAAAAGAGACGAGGTAGAGATTTGGCTTGGACACGGATCGATGTGGCGGGTTTCAAAAGATTCCAAGGCTAGTACGTGTTTCCCACGATCGCTACCCACGAACCCTGAGCGACCGTTGGAGGAGCTGCAACGTGTACGGGGGTGAGCAGGTCTGTTTTCACATGTGGCTCGCGAAAAAAAAAGGACCATTATGGGGTCACGGGTCGACGCGGTGGCTGACTCGTATTTACGCGGCCTTCGTCCCTCCAATTAGGCTGGATATTTGTCCTGTTGATCGGTCAGCTTTTCCTCACTTTGTCCTCGTATCGTGTCAAACGTGCTAAACGTTGCGTGGAACAAAGCGTGCAAGGATACGCTAATTCGTTCGAATTCGTCCGTCCATCGTTGATGATCGATGATCAAGCAATAATTCAAAAGTTTTTAAAATTGATTCGCTCATCGACGAACGTCTAACTCTTCGAAAAAATTATTTACGTTTTTCTTCCTTCTTATCTATTGCACATCGAAATACGATACATCAAGGATGGATGTAAAAATGTATTTACGTACCGTGTTAATGAGAAAAAATTCGGAATCGAGTCAATCGTTTGACTTTTTCATCAGACGCGAGGAATGAGAAATTTATGGATTGAAAAAGTAATCAATTATAGAATGAACGGTGTTGGGATGCTGCTTTCTTGTTCGTTACGTACGATTCACGGACGATGATCGTTAGTCGCTGCAGAGATAATGGCACGTTCACGATAAAGATCTCGTGAGAGGAGTGGCGAAATTACCGGGTGAATTGATTCAAGATCGTCTCTGCCGGCTAGATCTTCGATATCTCTTTCTAAAATTTAACATGAAGCGTGAAAAAAATTGTTGATAACGTGTTGGCAGAGTTTTCAAAATGACCACGTTAAAATAAACGATTTACACTTGAACTTACATACGATTGAACATCACGTCGTAATACAAGTATTAATTATTGTATCTCTGTAGGATTAATCTTTCGTATCGGATTTAGTTTGCTGAATATACATTAAAAAGAGACATTTGATCTCATCGTTAATGACTCGTATCGGTTCTCGTTGAAATTGAATTACTCGATCGAGGCAACGTCGATTCTCACTGATTCTTCGTTTCCTCCTCTTGGGAAGATCGATCAAAATTTATTCGTATTTGCGCGTTTTTAAAGATAAGTCTCTCTGATATCTTGTTCTTATTATCTTCCAATAAGTGTTTCAAACGATACAAGAACAAAAAAAGTATGATTCGAGCGATTGAATCTCGATCCATTTTTTAAATTAAACAGGAAGAATAATTTTGTTTCGTATTGCCAATTTTTGACAATGATTTTATTTATTCTGTACACTGGATCGAAGTATGAACAGTAATGTATATAGCTTATATTGTTGAAAACATTAAAGTAACAGATTTCATAAAAATATGAAGGAAAATTGGAACTAAGAGTGTAACTTATTATCGCGTAATTTACAACAAAGCATCCAATACTTGTCAATGGATAATCCGTAAAACGGATAGCGATTTCCTCTCTCGTACATCGTTCCCTCTTCTCGTAAATTGTATCGAGAGGCGTGACGAACCAAATATTTCTTCCGCAATTTCCTCCCATCGAGCAATCGCGCCGCCATGTCTTCGACTAATGAAACCAAGCTTACGTAACGGATTACAATTTACGAGCACAACGTATTAATTACCAACGTGATTTCTTACGATCGCCGGTAGCAGATTTCCTCGGGCGATTCTACATTTTCTTTCAACCGAACTAACCTAACCTTCTTCCTCTTCTTCTTCGAGTTCTCGGTGCTACGTTGTTTTCTTTTTTTCGCGAAGATTCTTGGATTGGATAGATTCGTAATCAGAGGGGAAATCGCGTTCAATGATAGTCGAATGAGAGATTACGTTTAATGTAACTTTGTTGTTTGCGATGATGTTTTATTTGTACGTAAGTTGCATGGTAATATTTATATCTTCGAGTTTCTGTTGAAATCAACAATCAAACGGAGAGGAATAGTTGAAATTTTTTAAGGAAAGTTACATGATAAAAATTCGATAATATTTATTATGTCGGGAGAAGAGAAAGAATATTGTTTTTCTTCTTTATTGATGAATGTAGCGAGGTCACCATCTTCTCTCCCCTTTATTCTACATTTCTTTTAACCCAAATACGGTTACGAGGTGCATAAATAGAATCGTATATATATCGGTCGACGTTTTGTTTTTCTACTTCAAATTCGACATATGTACTGTATTTGACTTTTTAAGCAGCGAAAGTCCGGCTGGTGATTCTCTGACCCCCGATCGAAAAGGTGCTTTCAAGAGTGTCGCCACGCCGATACAGTCGCCATGAATAATTTTATTGTAATCCGATGCCTGGCTGCCAGTGGCGTAATGCGACGTATAGTTTCGACGCAGCCTTTAAACTCGTGTAATTTCACCGTGGCGAGCATTTTCGAAATGGCGAATAAATCGAGTCAGCGAATAATTTTGATGGAAGGTCTTTCGTCGTTTTTTCTAGGGATGATTAAAATTTCCAGTTCGAAGTTAAAATAAACAATTTTTCGAGATCTTTTCGTTAATCTTGTCCGCGTTAAATATCTTTCTAGTATCAAATTGATCGAAAAATATTTATATCGGATGAGATGGAATCTGCCCTATAAAATCCATTAGTTATATCAATTTATCGAATGTAATTCATCATTTCGTGAAAGAAGATTTGGAAAAGGAAAACTTACGCTTCAAAACCAAAATCGGATGAAAGAAAACGAGTGACGAAAAACTTGTTTCTCGATGTTTCTTGCTCGAATTACCATAAATAGATACCATGAAAAGAAATAATCGGTAAAGTATCGGGAGCAGAGACACCGCAGGCGAGGAGAACGTTAAAAGCATCGTTTGTCAACGACGATTCGCGCAATGGGAGCTAGATTTGAAAAAAAAAGAAAAGAAAAAGTGAGCGATAGGTGATCTGGGAGGACCGAGGGGCTGAGCCTGAGGAGAAAAAAAAAAGGAGGTCGATTGGAAGGGCCTTCTCGTGTGCGTCGCGTAAGAACAAAAACCCTCATTTTACAATGGTCTTGTTCAGAGTCCATGCCCAGAAACGCATGCGTGAGTGGACATCACTGAGAGAGGATCGAGCCTGGCATGCACCGTCAACCATAACATTTAACAGTCACCGGCATCAAAGGACCTAACCTTCCTCAAGGATTCCATATGGTACTCTCACTTCCAACTTTAAGTAAGTACTTGTTGCATGTATTCAGTGTTAAGTGCTACCGTATACGTGAACATTTCGGACATTTTGACAGATTTATGAAACGTATTATTCAATGACGTTCTCATCGTACGCATTGCCATTATGTTTTTTTTATTTCTTTATTGGCTTCGAATGTGCTTTGTGTAAAAAATGTTCCTACTTGAAATTACACGTTTTATCCGAAGTATCCGAAAAAGAAATTAAAATATGAAATAAAAAATGACAAAAGCTGATAAGAATTTAACACAGAAGTAATAAAATTAGACGCATTAGATTTTATACTAGAATGAAACACACGCAGGAAAAGAAATTTTAAAGATACCTTTTCCCGTCGATAAAAGTCTTAAACTTTGTTTGAACGACGAAACGCGTCAAGTTTTTCATTTACTGCACAAAAAAAAAAAAAAACAAACACATTTCACATAAGCCTCCAATTACACAAAAGGATATGACTTCATAACAGAACAAATGCCTGTTGTTGCCATTATCCGCGAGACCTTTAATCCACCTCTGCGGCACGTAGCAGAAACTAATACACATAATAGCGTAATAGTGTCACGACAAAGGTGCAAACGCGAATATAAAATTCGCATGATGCGATGAAAGACGCGAGGTCTAGGCGTAAAACGTGCGCCTAGATTCGATGAAATCATGAAAAGGCCCGAGGAGAAGAATTTGCGTTAAAAGCAGTATCGGTTATTTCGAATTATTTCGTGAATCATTAAGTAAAACGATTAGCGTCGCACGAGTTCAATGTTGAAACTTTCTACGATCGAGTATTTTGTTTTTTTTTTCTTTTATATTTTTCTTCTTTTGTTTCGAAAGAGAATAACGTTAATTTGAAATTGGAATCGATATAGGGAATAATATAATAGACAATATCAGATTTTGTTATTGTAAACTTTATAGGATCTTACATTTAAAATTTTACGATTATTTTATAACGATTTATCGTTAGAATTGAATGGGACTTAATGGGAAATGAAACTTAAAATTAAAATTCTTGATACTCAAATGTTGCACGTTGTTGCATATAACCGATAACGATGAAGTAATGTTTTAATCTGGGGTAAAAAAATTCAGATAACCATTTCCTTTGGTCACATAACGCTTCATTATTCGAAAAAAAGATAAAGGGTTTGATTTAATTTATATATAAATATGTAATATGTAAGTTATTATATATTTCGGTTTCACAAAAAAGATTCAGATTTATTCCGGTTCGCCGACACTGTGTCTGGTTTGTCAGTAATGAATGGTTCGAACGAGAATTATGATCGTATATCACGTAAGAAAATGATAAACTGATCGTTTTTTATCTAACCTCTTATTTCTAATATCTAGAAAAGACGCGTCCATAATATTAAAAAATAATATCGAACGATGGTTGAAAACGAGAGTTGGCGAGATATCGAAATCGCTAACTAACTGCTCTCCCAACGTTTATCTCGATTTTTGAAGGCAGAACACGTGGAATTATCGGTTTTTTTCATGGCGTCGTTCCTGGTATTTGAAAGGAGTGGAGCGGGTACGGAGGGTGGTTGGCGTGCACTTGGTCAAACAACGAGGCCTCTATATAGGCCCACCCGTTTATTGGCGCTTCTAATTCAGGAGCGGAAGTGGCCGAAAAGCAACGGTGAAAACAGAGCTCCAGGATTAAAATAGGCCGCCATAACTGTTCGGCTTAAATGCTTTGTATTAATAATTAACACGTTCCGCTGGCAAGCTGCGCCTCTAACTATCGCACTCCTCTATTCTATATGCTCTCCTTTTAATCCATCTCTATCCTTTTATTTCAATAAAATTCCAACCATACATTCAATTTACCTGCGTTATATATCATTATTCATAGCTGATCGATTTTTAATAATTATTTTTTAATCGAAAAAGAAATATTTTACAATTTTATTAATCGATTTTGTTGAATTCGATTTTTCTGATCGATACGAGAATTCTAAATTTCAAACCGTACTTTATATTATTTAAAATTATTTCATTCCATCGATATTTCTTATCTTTTTTTTTTTTTTTTCATTGCGTTCAAGGCGTCCCAACCGTAAGTGAAAAAAATATTAATATTCGTTTAATTCGTACACATTAGCCGTTAACAAATGTTCCCAGCTTCCAATTCTTTTGTTCGATCGGTGACGTTACTTTCATTAACTCAACTTGATTCACGATGTTAACATCGAGGTTCGTAAGCGGTATAATTTTCATAGCCGCGGTTAATTCTCATTGTTCGGATTCCCTAAGCGTTTGCATTTTCTCAAAGAAACCATCGTGATTTACAGGAAGTTTACGCCGTGCATCTACCGTGCATTTATATTTTCTCAGTGGAAGCATCGGTAATTCACACCGCTAGAAACCGTGGCCGGTGAAGGGAAAATTACATTGTGATAATAAAATTCTTTCCTGGACTGAAGAATGATACGAACATGTGTACTCTTATTGAGAAGTTTTTGTGATTTATCGTTTTCGTGCTACTTATCTTCTTATTGTTAGATAGATAGCGTATATTTTTGTTGTAACACGATAGAAGATAACAGAAATACAAATTTGAACGTGCCGGTATGTAAAGTTAAAAAATTTCCTACGTATTTTTATTATTATATATTTTTTCGTTATTTAATTTAAAATTTTTTCGATACATCGCACACCATAAAAAATTAAAATTCGATTTAAATTCGATCTTCAAAATTCTCATAATAATTTCTCTAAATAATAATTTTTATTATGCCAATTGTTAGGTAACTTTTTATTTTTTTTATCTGTTTTAATCTTATTTCCGAATTATTAAATATCGTTATTTTATCGTTGATGTCGAGTAATATAAGATCTTATCGTAATATAAGAATTATTTATATAAAAAAATACGTATAAAAAATACATCGCACGATACTTGTGACTTATTGTTGTTTAAATATATACGCATAATCAATCAGGCAGGTATCTCTGGGAATTTAATTTAGATCGGATTGATATCATTCAGGAAAAGAAATAAGAATCGCTAATTTCTCATATATTTATAGTATGTTCAAGGATACGATTTATAATTTATCAGAAAGTTGCACGATTTTAAAATCGTAAAGAGTGATTTGTATTAGAGGATCTATCTATCAATCGTAACAGAGAATATAAAGAAATGAAACGTGTCATACGTTCAATTGAATGGTCGTTACTTTGAATTATTTCTGTCAGTGCGAATGATATTTTATTGTATCTTATTGATCTCATAAAAATATATAATATCATTGATGTTGCGTTTATAATTTTTTATATTAGTTATCTAAGAGTGGTAATAGAAAAAAATAAATAAAAGATTATTTCTTTCATTTAAGAGTACTTTTAAATCGATTAAAAAATATCTGTTTTTTATTTACTATTTTTACAAATTTTTCAAAAGAAAATCATACGATATATTATAAAAAAAAATCGTTGATTATTATAAAAAAAAAAGTTGTTGAACTTTATTCTATTACAAATGGTGGATACAAAATTTAATAATAAATTTTTGATTTGATTTTTATTAGTTCGTGTCGGCGATACGCAATTATTGATATGTAATTATAGATTAATATGATGTAACAAAAATTGTAGGATAATAGAATAATCTGAAATATCGCAACATTGATAGAAACTTTATTTATAATTTTTTATCATTTGAAAATTATTATTTACCATTTTCATCAACTTTATACGTAAATATATTTTTTTCACTTTCCAATCTAGCATGATACCATTATTTAAAATTCATGCTACGTAAGACAATTTATCGCATGATATACGTATATATGTCATTGTAAACGAAGTTTAACATTATAGAGATAGACTTGCAATGATAAGTGTCGTCAATATGAAAAATATCCATGGAAAATTTCATGGAAAGACCGCAGAGTTTCGTGATGATAGTGAAAAGAATGAAAAAAGATATTTCTTTAATTATAATATAATTGTATTTGAGTAATACAGGTTTACGTCAAAATACCAACGCTTGTTGTACGTATAAAATGTGAAAAAGATTCATAGCTTTATTCGTATTCGTATTCGTTACGTAGATTGGTGACAAAAAGATACGTTCGATTGATTTTTCATTGAATGGAGTCATCCAGTATTTTTTACATACGTATAATACAATTATATATTATTTTTATCAAAGTTACTAGTTGAATTATTAATATCGTTAATGAAACGTTTTAATTTTAGTTTGAACGATTAATTTTTCTAAATCTTTTTTTTTTATCGATTATTTATTATAATCTATTAATTCTTAATAATTTATTAAGAACTTTGATACAGTATTTTAATAATGATTAATCATTTACGAGAATGTTATCGGATGATTTGTATTTAGCGAAATGTATTTGTAAAATTTTATTATCAAACTCTTATCATTGTGCAATATATAGTGACTTGTGCATATGACTTAAATTTCAAAATATTAATGTAATTATAATTATATTTGAGTCACGTCTATTAAATTTTTATGATATAAATAAAAAAAATTGAATTATCGTAAAATATTACATGGAATGGAAGTTACGAGAAGCAAAGCGTTTAAATATCTTTACTATTTTTAATAAAAATCTTCTTTGAACAAAAATATCATATTGTTCAATGGGTTATGCATGATAAAGGAAAAATATTTTTCTTAAGCTCATTTGTTTTAAGAAATTGTTTTAAGAAATTTCAAGATCATCGATATTTGTTTAAGTGGTATCGTGTATTTTTAACTTGACAGCGTTGTAGTTGATGTCAACACGAATTTATCGACCTGTTGACCTTGAAATGATTTTCGACTTACTTCGGTAAAAGTCTTATCAATTGGTACATTATCTTTCTGAAAGAGTTAGTTTAAAATTGAATTGATTCTTTTGCATTTTTCTTATCGTTAAGAAACATTTACAAATTGAAATCTTAATCAATTTTGTTCAAAGTAATTCGAAAAATTTCTGTACCGAAACGATAACGTTTAAAAAACAGATACGATCGTTTCCGTCTATAGTTTCTTTCTATTTTTGTATTGTAACGACTATCGGCAAACTATAAACATAAATATTTAGCCAACTCGTTTCTTTCCTTCCGTTCCTATTCCTCGAAGTTTATTTTTAATCTCTACTTGCTAAGTATTACCATCGTAATAATGGCCAATAATAAAAACGATTCAATATCAAAACATAACAACAAACTTTGCAAAAATTGATATTTGTATCGAAGAACAATTTTCTGTGAAAATGATCGTTGATTTTAATCTTTTTGCAAAATTTCATATTAAGATTGATCATAAATTGTTTGTAATTGTTTATTGAAATTGTTGAAATCAACGAAATTAGAATTTATATTTTTTTTTCAGAAAATTAATTTATTTTAAAAATTTTAACATTTGTATATTGTAAAATTATAAATTTATTATTACTTTAATTAAGTCTGCGTGAATAATCTACAACATATAATTTATATCAGGAATAAAATTTCATTTTTTAATCTTTTTGTAAAGATGATTTTTATTTTTAAATAAAAAAATAATAGAAAATTCAATAAGTATCCAAGTTTACAATAGTAGATTCTTTGCAACGCAACTATGTTTTTAGAACGACACGTAGAATGTTGCTCATAGAATGAGCATGACCTAAAATTTTTCATACGACTTCTATCTATAATGTCTATCTAAATAAAATTATTAATACCAATTTATTATTCCAGACGATGATCAGATTATTTTGCTCATTGCTATTTCGGTTACAAATGTATAATCTTCATATCTTTCAATTTTTTCATTCCACATTCGAACGATCTATATATCTCATTTCCATTTAGTCGGGTATGTTTATAGAAACGAGAAAAGGAAAAAAAAAAAAATACGATTTGACGCAAAAGCATGAATTAGATAA
Organism: Apis dorsata; assembly: GCF_000469605.1. Lineage (NCBI taxonomy): Eukaryota > Metazoa > Arthropoda > Insecta > Hymenoptera > Apidae > Apis > Apis dorsata. Next base: position 206,989 of record NW_006263460.1, read on the forward strand.
GAAGAATTGGTACGAGCTTATGATCACGTATTCGGATGATGCAAAAGCATAATGCATGCATGAGTCTTGAGCATCAACGTGGATTGACGTCAATGGTCGATTCGATCTAGGTGAAATCGATTTTGCTACCAAGGGCAAAACCACCACTGGCGTATTTCACGTGAAACAAGGTATCGATCGTTAAACAATTTAACACGTTCGAAAGGAATATCGTGGAACATTTTATTTCCTCTTTAATAATTTGTAATCGTTTAAGAGAAACCTTTTTTTTTTTCTCATTTTCTACATACAGATATACGAAATTATATTCTTGGCTCGACAGAAGAAATTACAAATGAAAAAGGATTAACGACATTTCATATTTCTTAATAACGTTATCCAACGATCAAATTTTCTCACTTAGGATAGAAACGATTTTCACGTGATAACAAACCGAACGAAAATCATCTTCTCGACTCGTTTCTCACGTCCTCCTTTCGATCCAACGTTATTTATCGAAAGGCACACAAAACATGTCTGAACATCGATTTCACGAGTAAGTAGATACTTACTCACAATACTTGCATACGATTTCTCGCATGTCGCGTTATCTTTGTAGAACAAAATGAACGAAGGTGGAATCGATCGGGAACGGATGTGGACGCTAAACGATTCCGATCTCGGAGGCGGCAGACTGATACGTCGAATTACAGAGGCGAGTATATCGAGTCGAGAAAGGGAAAGTCAATCGGGTGAAAGTCACTCGTCTGGATAGTTTTGCCTCCATTTATCCACCGTATATATATGTACACACGGTTCTATACACGGTGAGAGCACGATCTTAAGACCTCTATTATATTGCTCTTGCTCCTTCCCCATTTTATTCCTCGCGTTAACCAATCATTTTGTCAATTTAGATACCGTCCGATCCCTGCTTAAAATTTCTCACTGATTTTTATTACGATCTTATTTAATTTAATCTACAGCATAAAAAGAAAACATAAATTTCTTTTATTCCAGAATATTTTATATCTTATTTTATCTTTATAGAACGATAAATTCATATATCTTGCAGCTTGGATATTTGAGTAACTTTATGGATATAGCTAACAAATATACATTTTTTTTTCCAGAGCATTAAGAAATTTTAAAGTAAACTGAACCAACGATGATAGAGCATGATAAGATGACTATTTTTAAATTCCAGTTTTCCGTGATAAACGTTCAGAAAATGAGGGTGAGTACCAGAATCTGCCATATTTTCCAAGAAAATATACCTATAATTACAATTTATTTTTCGTTTAATATTTTATTTATCAATTCTTATTTTATCTTTCTCTCAATTTATACTTGTATACAAGAAATAAGTTTATATTTGAAAAATCTTTTATAATTTTTAAAATTGTTTAAGAATCTTGTTCATAATGTTTAATAATTTATTTTATGAGTGTGATGGAATTGTACTGAGAAAAATTATGAATTTGAGTTTCTTTGATAAAACTATTTATAATATAGAAATGTTTTCTCAAAAGGGCACAATTATCATAAGTAATCCGATTAGTGATATCAGACAAAATTGTGATGACATAATAAGTTAACAAACAGGGATCGTCGACCATTATCAATAGGGTCAGAAAACTACCATAATTTTCATTACATATGTATATTTTACAGTAAATTATAAGCATCTATCTAAATATATATAACTTTATCTATAAAAACGTTATAAAATATAAAAAATAAAAATTGGAAAAATTTAACATTTTTCAAATGTTATTATATGTTATCTTTTATTTTTCAGATGTTAAATATTAATAATGAATGTCAATTTTAACTAAAAATACATGTATTATATTTTCTATATTTTATTTCTCAGAGATATTAATGTATATTTTAATTATTAACGATCGAAAATTATTTAATATTCTTTATTCTCATTTTATATATTTATAGAATCAAAATGAAATTTTGTCTATTCATATAATTACGTTACAAAGCAAAACATTCGAAAAAATAAATAACATATACGAATACATTACTTTGGTTAATTAATTCAAATTTATTAATTAAGCATTATATGATGCAGATGTATCTTCAGCAGAAGCAAGATTATTGGAAAACAGGTATTGGATATTTGCCGTATTTATCAATATTAAATTATAAAATAAGTATGAGGTCGAACAATTGACAAGAATTAATTAATGATCAATTTAATTAAAAGATTTTGGTAAAAGATTTTTTGTTGTGGATGTCATGAGATAAAATTTTTCATTCACCATATTTATAGACTTACGTAAAGATTGTGAAAAATAAAGAATTATACGATAGAGTTCATTACAGATTTACCGTTTTAATTACTTAATAATTGTAAATTAAATATAACTATTATAGTAATATACTACTATTTCTACTACTATTACCATTTAATATTAAATGTATAAAAAGAATGATTTATGTATTCATATACAAATTACGAGACGATAGATTTTTTTTCATTTTCTTTTTACACAAAAATTGATTAATATAGTACAATGTTTTTTGATTAAAAGAAAGTTATAAAATCTTACGTAACAGAAATTTATCACTTATACTTGAAATTAACGTGACACGTGAAAGTTGAAATCGACGTGGCGCCAGAAGTTAAAAATGCGACAGAATGAGAAAGTGATTCTTTATAATAAGAGAACGCACACGTTTGCCGCGGCCATTAATTGGACTATAAAATTGCTTATAGAGTAATTAAGTTGATGATGTGTAAAAAAAAATTTTATTTGACGCAGCATAATTTACGATCCAATGACAGGAAAGAGATTTGAATCGTTTAATTTATAGAGAATATCATACATAAATTTTCTGTAAACTGAATAGAAAAGATTTAATTATAAAATATGTAATGAATTTTTTAAAAAATTAATGTATAGAATTTTAAAAAATTTATAAAATAAAATTTAATAATTTTTTAATTTTTTATATTAATAAAATATCTTATAAGATTTGTATATGTCTAGAAAATATGTGTCTTCTCGAATTTTTATACAAAAGAAATATTAATTTATTCTTGGGATATCCTCGAAGGATCGATTCTAAAAGATTTAATACGAAGACAAAGATTGATATACATAAATAAGCAATCGAAGTTTGCGTTAGATGAAAAGAGACAAAGATAGAATGACATGGAGCGCCGCGGCGTGGCGCGCCTGTGTAACAGAAATAAAACTTTATCTTTATTTGTATCTAGATAATATATTAATACCATCCGTATATCCATCCCTTGTGATTAACGATGTAATGAGATAACAATGAAAAAAAACAAGATGCAATTAGCTCAAGGATCCATCCATAGATTTCAATGCATACAATTCTAACTTCGACACAGTATCGTAAACCTACTTCTCCTTTCATCTTTCAAACCTCATTGCCGATAAGGATCAGAAGCAATCGGTACATCTACAACAGCATGTATCTAAGTGCTATAACGCGGGAATAGAACCTTGTCTTTGCCTCGCGTCGAAACATTTCAACGAAATCGTGCATCATGCGGTATACCGTGAAGCTTGACTCATTATACATATATTCGTGGTCCATTATAATTTTCTAGTAATTCAATTTTAAAATTTTAAAAAATTTACTTGTTTTAGAAAATTATCCATTGGGATAAAACATTTCATAGAGATAATTATGAATTCGTTTTTGATATTCGTGATTTTTTAATATTTAAATTTTTATAACCTAAATTTTATCAAAAAATTGCTCGAAATGCTACGAACAATAAATTGGAGATCGAATCATACGAATATAATTGATCTTACGGATTAATTAATTTTTTCGTTCGTAGCGTAAATGTTCATGTAATGAATATAAATGTTTGTTTAAATAATAAATGGAATTCACGAAATCGAGCATCGACGAAAATTTCGTTTCGATAAATGGAGTTTTATCATATCGTAGGTAGTCGTGATTTCGAGGGGTCAGTTTTCGCATCGGTGGTAAAGAAGGCGAGCGGACAACAAGTTTTTCGCACGAGAGGGCTACCGTGCGGTTGCGTTACGCGAGCTGCCTCTCCGCTTCGTCCGGTTTGCCAACCATGCATTTACCCGTATCGTTGCACGGCTACCTGGTTGACTGTATATACGCTGCCTTGGCCTTTAACGATTCCTGGAACGATCTCCACCAACGATTTCTATCGATTCGATTCCGATCCTCGCGATACGCGCTGCCTATGCCTTCATCTCTTCCCCTCACATTTTTTTCTTCTTTCTCTTCTCCTTCTATCGCGAATTTCAACCTTCCTTCTTTCTATCTTCCACAAGTAACTCGTTCCTTCCTTCTTTTGTAAACAATGTCGGAGGCGGGATGACAGGATCGGGTAATAATAAATTAAATCTCTGGATCTTCGACCCAGATATAATTTATTATGTTACATAGGAGGGCGTACGCGATATCGGTAAATTGGAAACGATGACGATCGAGATATTAGAGATTTGTTATCTAGGATAAATCGAAAAAAAAAAAAATATCAGCTGAGTTGTGGTTTGTGAGATTACTGTGTTTTGAAGACATTGAAAGGTTTTTGTTTGCTCGACACTTTTTTCCTTCCTTTTTTTATTTTAATTAAAAACAAGATGCTATAAATAAACGATAAAATATATCGATCTAATCGAAGATCTAATCAATTTCGATTTAACTGAACGAATGGTACACCATCACCATTTAGATGGATGCGTTTGTTCGCAAACTCGAGGATATCTCGTACGAATGAAATTTGCATGAAAAGAGACAGACAGTTTCCTCGAGTTGTTGAACCAGTGTAAATAAAAGTGCGCGGAAGCAAGGAACGAGCAACTGGAACAAAAATCCATGGTGGAAAGTTTCGAAAGTGTTGGTGAAGACGTGTCGGTCGATGGTGAAAGAGCGAGAAAGAGATGGAGAGGAAGAGAGACGTCTCGTTACCGCGATTAAAGACAGGATACGGTAACAAAAGAGAGGCAGGAAAGAAAAGGAAAAGTTAGCCAAGTGTCCAGCAGATGTACATACGTTCATACATGTATATAGGCATTATTATTGGAGTGCACGAGGAAAGACACACGGGTGTACACGTGGTAAACAGAAGCCTGGTGCACACGGGGTCGGTTGCCCTTTCTTTCATCAAGGCCCGAGTCCTTCGTCTTTTCAGTGAACGGTGAACAACTCGGGGACAAATCGCGTACGTCGAGGATACGAATACCGTTACATCGGTTAAAAATGTGTGCATTTTTTCCATCCACGATGACGTGAAAAAAACTTTTGTTTCCGACCTTTGTTGCCGGAGAAATAATTTCACTTTTTTAATGTATATAAAAAATATAATAGAAACAATAACAGAAACGAAATATTTCATAATTTTATTATTTAAAAATATATATTTGAAATATATATGTATTGAAAATGTGGCATTAAGAGCGAGTAGTTGAACGCATTGAAAGATTTGCTTCTCCCTTTTAGAAAAGAGCTACTGACTGAGAAGAGAGGAGAGAAGGATGGTTGAGATGAGAGTGTGCCGGCTAATAAGAAAATGCCATGCTGAAAATGTCACACGCTGAGCAGCGTGACGTCACGCTACAACTCGTTTCTACTCGTTTTTATGCTTCTGCTGTGTCGTCAAAACATCGGCTGAGAAACGAAAATCCAAAAGGCGAATCCAGAACTGTTTATCAACAATGTAAACGTAAATCATTTGCCACACATTTCTCGAAATATTTTATACAATCTATTTGCATGATATACACTTTAAAATTAAACGATTGATATATATATATATATATATATATAT
>NW_006263460.1:213426-222494 GCF_000469605.1 Apis dorsata
ATATAATATTGTTATTCATATCTCATTAGTTTTATTCGTGTCACAAATTACTGAATATATATATAATTATAATATATATATATATATATATATATATATAATTAATAATGTTTCTAATTTTTCAATCGTAAAATTATATAATATTAAGATACAGAGATAGAAAATCGTTTTGGCAAAAGAGAAAATTATTTTAAAATTAAAATAAAATTAGTACAATAGGATACGATATTATTGATTTTTATTTTAAATAATTATTTGTTATAAATAACTTATGTTATAAATATTTATATAAAACAACAATGCTTATAATAATAGATTATCGTATCTCTGGGTTGACATTCAGGAAAATTATTCAGGAACAAAGTAAACGGGAACCAATTTTTGCAAAATTATTCGCAACTATAACGCCAACGTATCAATCGTAGGAGGAAGTGACATTTTTATAAAAAAAAAGCCGGAAGTGAAGTCGTTCAAGGAATAAGCAAGCTAATTTTAAAAAGATTCAATATCAAATACCACAAAAAGATTTAAATAAGGATTTAAGGATTTATTTTTATAAATCTTTTAAATGAAAAACTATTTAAAAACTATTTTATTTTTCTTCTTATAAATAAATTTCTCGAAATTTATATTTTTTCAAAAAATATATATTTGATAAATTAAAAAAAAAAAATTATATTAATAAATTGAAATTAAAATAAAAATTAGAATTGATATATTACTCGTTTCGATATATAATATTATATATTGGTTTCAAACTATTCAAAACGTTCTTAAATAAATATGATACGATATCAAATATCAAATCTGATATTTATATATATTGATAATTATATATATCTAATCCATATCATTTTATAAAACAAAATCATAACATTTGGGTTAATTCACTAAAAATCGAATTGATACGATTGCTTTCATCATTTATCACTGTAATAAAAATCCCCGTATCTTTTCATCCGATCATAATCGTCATATAATAATCATAGTTTGAGAGTAGTCTGGAAGTCAGGCCTTGTTTAATTAGAGGGTGTCACAGTTTTCCTCGTGACATACGGGCCGATGAGGGTCTCTTCGCGATAGAATTGTAATAGGGAGAAGGAGGGTTAATGTTTTCAACCCCAAACAGATTCTCATGAAGCTATATATATAACAACTAATGGAAGTCAGTTTTCGTTATGGTGGTCTAACTAACATATAGATATCAGTCTGGACATGCGGGCTCTTTGTGAGATATACTAACAAATACATACATGTCCTATGAACGAATTAAAATCTCTATTTCGATTGTAAATCATATCGTTATACGCTTGGGAATGAAAGGAATATACGAGATTAATTTTATAGGTATGGTATTCTCTTTTTTTGATTCATGAAATGAATAAAAAATGTATATGTTATTATTAACTTTTCTTAGTTTGAAAATATTTCGTAGCATTTTTTTTCTTTTTTTGTTACTAGAATATTAAATAAAATCTATTTAAATAAAAATCTTTATAAGATTAATATATTATCATTTTTGTTTTTATTCTTACTTTTCAAAGTTGTTTGTTCATCATGCAATAAGTAATTAACATTTCATCTTTAGCTGATAATAAAATTTTTATTAGAACTAGTATTTTATGTAGATAACGCAATGATATGAACAGTAAATAAAAGAAGTAAATAGAAGAAACAAAGTCAACATATGATAATAAATAGCAATAAATAAGTAATCTCAAATCTTTTCAGAATTTTAAAAAATTGACGACATTGAAAAAAAAAATTGAAATGATGGAATCATTATGTTTTAATTTGATATTTTTTGTTTCTAGAAATCTATTATTAAAAAGAAAAAAAGTTATTTTAAATATTTCTTGTAAATTCTCATTATTCGACGATAAATCCTATTTTATATATATTATTATATAATGTTATATATATTATTCAACGTTATGATATAATTATCTATTAAAATACATTTAAAAAAACATTGTTATTCTAATTTATAATGTTTATAATTAATAAAGATGAATTCATCTTTTATTTTTTAATTATAATTGATATAATATTTTATTTTTTTTTTAATGAGATTATCTTTTAAAAATTTATAATACAAATATATACATTATCTCTATAAAAAAAATTGTTTGCACGAGCTATTTGTCTGAATTTTACGAATTTTTTATTAGCATGAATCGCCATATAGCATTGTTACGACACATCAAGATCGGTATATTATCGAATGCTAACAATACGTGGACAGTGGTTATTTACAATCTACGACTTACATCGTGCATGAATAGAAGCTCAATTTCATTCATGCGACTCTTCTCAGTATTCTATCGCGCGACTACATTCGAGCTATCCGATCACACTGCATTGAATACCGCAAGTAAAGTAGTTACATCGTCTTTTTAGAACGTCCACGTAATGTTCGATTATCTTTTCGCTATATTTAATGCATACTGAAAAATTTTATCAAAGTATCTTGCATAAATTATAATCTAACCTAAATTTTCATACTTTAATACAACGATACAATTTTACGATAAAATTTTTTTTATCGAATTCAAACAATTTCAATTGTTAAATTGTATTAATATGAATTAAAGAAAAATTCATTTAATACGTGTGAAAAATGAATTTAAATTGTAAACATTATTCATAGAAAATTAGATTTACATTTTATATTATGATTATAAAGAAATAAATAATTTTACAAGAAATATTTTTATTTTAGTTTAATTTGTTACTTTTATTAAGAAATAAAATATTCTATTATTATAATTTTTATTATACAATGTATAATTTAATTAAATAATTATGTATTTTTCATTCATTTTCAATTTTGAAATGTGTGTATTATAAATTAGGCGCCAATATCTTTAATATTCTTAATTACGAGATAAGTACATGTGATAACAGCATAATAATATGTTTTTTAAACAATAAATCTTATACCTGCGTGATAAAGTAATTAATGAAAAATCATTTGAAAATAAAATAATTTAAAATACATATTTTCAAAGATTATTTCCAACCTATCATTATTGTTATAAAGATATCATATCAGATACATATTTATATAGTATATGTAATTGTTCGTATTTTTTAGACGTTGGTTTGATTGAAACATTTTGGAAAAGCAATACTTGATAAATATTTTGAATAGAGATCATTTTAAAAATAATTATTGACTGATAGGCATTCGGTTATTGGCTATTTCGAAACTACCCCAAATTTCCACCAATAAGAAAGAAGAGGGTGAAAAGGGATGAAAGCGATTCGAAAATGTATGGACCAAGGGGTTGCTGGTACTGGCAGAACGAGGGAGAGATGTTTTGTACGATTGGCTTGAGAAGTTGGCGCAGTTGCCAAATCTCCACACGCAGTGGGGATGAGTTGGTAGTGACGCGCAATCTGATTGGCGGAACTTGCGGTGCCGCCTTTCGAGTCTCACGGACTGTCGCGCGGTCACACGGATCCTCAGTTCGCATTCGGAGGCCCTGCGAGCTACATCTCTTTGAGAAGGAAAAGAAAGAGTCGACGGGAGCTTTCAAGTTTCCCCCTCCACGGGATCCGCGGCAAAGATTCTTCGATCCGAAAAAGTGCCAAGTTTCTCTCGCACGTACTCTCTCTGTCATCGGTATATACATATACACATATACGTAATCGTCTTTCGTTTTCACGGTGATCTCTACACGTGACAAGCTGAGCATCGAAGAGGCTCGAAGGCAAGAGAGCGGCGTGCTTGCTCGACGCGAGAGGAGATATATTTCGTTTATTCGATCGTTTAAATTGGTTGATTTCGCGAATCTGATTCGCGTCCTTGTTAATCTCCTCGTACGCTTGAGAGAATCGAAACGGGTGTGCTTCCAATGTAAATCTACAAGAGCGTATCGTCGGAGTGGCAGTTTTTGTGTTATCGAAGTTGGTATACGTATTACCGCGGTTTTTTCACGATTATCACGTACGCTGTTCTGCTCTGAAGAAGAAAGAAAAGAAGAAAAACAAGGCTTAGCCACAGCCGGATCGCAACTACGTTAAAACTAGCTCCAGTGTGTTTTTGTGCGAAATCGAGAGAACATGTCGACTGCCGTCATGAGCACCCCTATGTTCGACTGTAGCAGCGAGCACATATTTAAGGTAAGATTTTTTTTCATTTGTCACACGATCGTTTCGTGTTCCGTCTTTTCCATGTCTTCGTTATCTTTCCTTTTTTCGAACGTTCAATGTTGTCAAAGCATAGAGCAAAGCAATACGATACGAGAATATATCATATTTAGCAGAGGTTTACATTGTATTTATTATGCATATTACAAAAAATTCTTTCGATAATTTTGATAGTTAAAACTTGATAGCGAATTAGGTTATGTTTAACGTGTTTATTTCATCGATATTTCACATTATTCTACAATTTCTATTAAGATTACACTATCGTATGTTTTCTATCGTTTCGAAGAATCGAGAAATGATAAGCGGCAGATTCTAGATATAAAGATGGCTTCTTAGCACGTGGCACCGCGAATACCGACAAATTCTCTATGTATAGTGTAATTCCGCTCACGTTGAATTATTCTCTCGTGGCCGTTGTAATATTCACTGGTACTCGGTGGTACCGTGGCGCAAACATTTGTGCAACGGTGTTGGTACTACGTATTCTGTTCCGACTGCTACGGTCTATTGCACTGCCGGACAAATATGGAATGGAACGGATAGAAATGGTGTACAGAGGATTTGTGTGGTTAGGATGTGTAGCAAATCACGGCCGGGCATTACGGAATTGTGCAAATAAATTATATGAAAACTCAATTTGATTGGATAGGCATGATAGTACAGATTGTTATGGTAAAAGTATTTATTTTGGCGCGCAACGAAATAAACGATATATTATTTTCGATCGCATTGCTTTCTTCGACGATTATTTGCTTCCAATGAATTTTCTCCTTTAAATTATTTTCGTTTATCTTCTTTCTCTGTCTATTCAACATTTAATTTTGTTTTTCAAATTAGTTTTTGCGAAAATTGAGCAAAATATTCAAAATTTTTAATCTTGATTTTTTTTTATGAAAAATAAAAAACTTGAATATTTTATAAATAAATATTATAAAATTTTGTATTTCTTCTAATATAATTTTTACTAAATATAATGTATATATGTAATAACATATATAATACGCTATTGATTAGACGTCAAGTTTGTACGAAAACAAATTCGAACTTTACTTTGTACACAAATTAGGAATCGTCCTCATTGTTGTCGTTGTAAATATCCTTCGTTTGACAAACTTAGTATCTGTTGCCTTTTGTGTTCGACTTTTGAAGCTCGATATACGAACATATAAACTCCTATCGCAGATGTGTGTGCGTATACTCGGTTTCGCGTGTGATTGATCGATTGTCTGTTTTTTGCAGCTGCTATAGTTCGTTCGAACTTGTGACGACCTGATTGTTTCAAATCGAACCTCGTACCATCGTGTTTTCATGTTTTTCCGTTTTCAGCGATTCTCACTCACTTAGAAATTTGCGTTTCACTTTTATCGCTGTTGAACTTTACGCTTTCTTTTAATGAATAGATTTATGGATGAAGATACGTTATCTAATATATCGTCTGTTCGATGGATGATTTTTGTTTTTTACTAGTTGTATAATTGAAGTAGATTCGAGTTTAATAATAATAAAAATAACTTTTTATTTTTCATATTTTGTTGTGAAATAACAAGCATTGTGAATAACAAGCTTTTATTTTTATTTTTGATACAAATATGTGAATTGATCTTTTTTTTCTCTCTTTAATAATTTGTATTGGTAAATTATTTTTTTTTACATTAATATTGAATATTTTACAAATCGTATATTATTTAAATAGTATTTATTTAAAATTTTTTATGTCAATTACTTATGATACACTTTAACTTAAATAAATTTTTTCTTCGTAATATATACTTGTTTTTCAAGACAAATATACATAAGATATATGCTCCGTGACTATTCAAAGTATTCAGAAAAATAAAATTATCAATCAGGGTTTAAAAATAAAAACAATCCAATACACATTTGATTAAATACGTTGAATATTAATGATATAATTGTGACATATGAGTTTAATACGTAATTTTTAATTAATTCGAATTAATTATTTAATTAATTTAAAATAGGCGAATTTTTTTAGAAATATAATAAATTTATCTTTATGTATCATCTTTTAATAATTTTAAAAATAAAAAGTAAAATTAATTTTTTCTTACTTGTATTATTAAGTTTTTTTATCATAAAATAATAAATAATATTTATTTCTGCTATTTGCAGTCCAGAGATCAAATTAATAAAAAAATAACTGATTTGAAAAATAAATGATTTTAAAAACATTTAGTTTTGTAATGTTATCGAATGCAAATGACAAGTTGTTACAAAACTTTATATAGATTTATATAGATTTAACTTTATATAGATTTGATAATTTTGATAAATTTTATCCAAATATATTATTGCTCGGTGTATATTTCACTTTATGTACCAGTTTTTAGAAATCGTATTTCGCATATATTTTTTAATGCAATGCTCGTACGACACATACATAAATACATGTTCTATAAATATATATTGGAATTGTGTTTTCTTTATTTTGCAATTTTCACTGAATATTTCAATAAAATTGTATCACATCTAATGATATTCTTTAATTTGAATACAAATGCCTTTTGTTTATTGTTACGAGAAAAATTAGCAAATAAATTCACTTATATTTCTATGCATTCCATTATTATATTTCGTATGCATTACCGCCAATCTAATTCGATGATAAGAAATATGGCGGACATGTGCGGTTTTTCTTCTCGATTAACGATTTATTTCATAGTTGCGTTCCTACGCGTGATGTAATTTCTTCGTGACGAGTAGGAAGATTCCACTGTATAATTTTCTTTCTATCAAACTTGAATTTGAAATTTATAATCCATCAGATTTATTTGAATTCGAAATCGTTTTAACGTTCATTTATTTGTTTCGTTCGGATTTCGTTAGGATGTTCAACTGGATTTCTGTTCCATTCGTTTCATTTTATACGTCATTTTGTATATATTCTATTCTACACAAAATAATTTATACAAAGTATTTTAAAGTTCGATTAAAAAAAAGGATCACACTCGAAGAGATAATGATATTTTTATCAAATTATGAATATAATTAGGATAAAATATTGGAAATTTAAAATAATTATAATAATCAAAAGATTTTAACATTTAATTTTTTGCATAGATCAAATTATAATTTAACGAATATCATTTAATCAAAATTATTCCTCGTCAATTGATAAAAACATGCGCAGTAAATAATTTGGATCATTTATACGATTTTTGATTACTTTTTGATGATACAATTTATATATTTCAAATTGTATTTTTATATCGATATTTTACATCATCATGTTTTACGTTATTACATCATTGACAGATTCTTTAAAAAAAATGACATAATATAAATAAATTAAAACGGAATACTTGAAAAAAGAAAGTAAATTGAAAAAAATAATTAGTTGTTATTTAATCACGCGTAATATGTCAAAATTGATATATCAAAATTATGATATTTTACATTTCAACGAAAGAAAAATATTCCGTTACGAAAGTATCATAAGTCATTATTGCGTAGATTGTAATTAATTATGTTTTCGTTTCGAACACAATTCACGTATTCACTATTTTATTTCATTCTATTACGTACCAAGCTCCATTTTTCTTCTCTTCCATTAACTATAGTAATTCGAATGGCACCACAATCTGTTCCACTTGATCAGGATTGAAACGCGTATACTAGATCCTATCGAGCATCGAGAATTCATTTAAGCGGTGGAGAATGAACATAAACCGTGGACAATTGATCGAACGAAAAGCAAAGGAACACGTGGGCGAGCGTATTCGCGGGTAAAAATATCGCAATCGTTCTATAAATTGTTTCCTTGGTGAATCAAGCCTCCATTCATTTATTCGTAGCCAAGTCCCGACTTTAACTAGCTTACTTCGATCACGATTGGCCCGGATAAACCAGAGTCCAGAGAGTACGGATGCCTAGTTGCTTCGAATTACCGACGTACATATATACAGGGTGTTCTAGTTTTTCCATTGAATTTTTTAACGTTATATGGGTGAAGAGAAAAAAACCAATGTTATGTAAACACAGGTCGTCAAAGTTTTTATTCAAAGTTGTAAGAAAAATCGACGATACTTTGGTTCAAATTCGCGTCGAATGTGTTATCGTTATGTATGGAGCACTTTGAAATTGAAATGTATCGAATCTAAAAATTAATATTCGTGATGAATCGATAGTTGAATTTTTTATCATTATCGTTATCATATTTTTTATTAAGAATAAATATTTTGTAACTCGTGTTATATTTTTGTTATCAAATTCAGATTTTTTATAATAATACAAAAAATTTATAATAATAATTTATAATAATACAAAATATTTGTATAAAAAAATTTTTTTTATATAAAAAATTGTGTGATTGCTTTTTTTACTTTATTGAGAAATAATAATAAAAAGAATTAGATCGCTCCGATATTCGACTAAAAGAGATATAATTGTCAAACTATTTTTTATTTAAATCGTTCTTTCAAATGCGAAACTACGATAATATTACGTTATTCAAAAATTGGAAGTATCATTTTTTAAATTTAGAATTATTTAGAATTTGTATTTATAAATGTTAAACAAATTTCTTCAAAGAAGAAATTTTCATTCAAAGAACATTCTTATGTAATAGTATATAATTTTAAAATAAATTATAATTTTAATTAATTATAATTAATTATATAATTTTAAAATAAATTAAAATAAAATTAAATATTTCTTGATGTATTGGAGTTGGAAACATTGTCAAGCTCGATATCAAAGAATTTGAAACCGAAAACATGTCCTTCACATTTTTCTTATTATCATCGCATTATTTTTGATGGAGAGAGAGAGAAAGGAATTGCGAGGCGTCATATTGTTTACGCGCCACGTCCGCTGTAATTGTGTACGTTTTATCGTGACTTCTTTTTTTTTCTTCTTTTTCTTTTTTTTTTTTTTTTTTTTTTTTTTCC
>NW_006263460.1:222808-227358 GCF_000469605.1 Apis dorsata
GTAACTTTCCTCGGCAATTTCTCCTCACCGATTTCGAAACTCGTTCGATCTGGTCCGAGCCTTTCGACTTTCGTGGTCGATGACCATCTGAGGCGCCATACTGAAATTTCGACTTTGAACTATTTAGATAATCGGTTTGTTCGATTGTTTTTTTCTTTCCTCTGGCTATCGCTGTATGATGCAGGAAAGAAGAAAATTATCTGAAAATATTACCAGGAAATAATCTTCTGTCACACATCTGGATGGCCATAAATTTTTGTATTCCACCCTTGAAGCGCATAAATTATTTCTCTAAAAATTCTTTTTGTTTTTTACTATATACACAGATTTTTTCTAGAGTTTTCTAGAGTTTTCGTGATTACATTTTCTTAGAATTGTGATCATGATGAATCATACGTATTATAAAATCAACAATGTCTTTAGAAAAAAATTTGAATGTCTTGATAAATAAAAAGTAAAGTAGATTGTGGATTTTTCAAAAAATGACCATTAAAATCATAAATAATGGAAAAAGAAAGTTCCAGAATAATTTAATAATTAATATGAATATACATACATTATAACTCATAAAAAATCATTGAAAAAGTGAAGTAATGAAGTATTGAAAGTCAGAAATAACGTTTTGGTAAATTTATAATTTTAGATTTAATAAATTTATGATAAGAATTTGAAAAGAAATCAGTATAAATATAATAAAATCAACCATTTTTTAATGATTTACAATTTACTACATCGCTATCTCGCTGACATCGTATTATATACAATAGTAGATTAAATTTCAAATTTTTAAGATATTTTTTTTTCAATTAATTTAAAAAAGTTGATATAAAAAGTGATTTTGTAGATCGATACAAGTTGTGCTTTTTTTTTCGTTACGCTCACTTATTCGAAATCGGAAAATAAAGAAAAAACACTTTCTATTTGAAAACAAGGAAGTGAGAATTTTGGAGAGGAAAAAAGATCGTATTCCTATATAATTCACACGTGAGTCAACGTCTCGCATAAACACGGATACGATATTCAAGCATAAACCTCGGCCAGTACAAATCTAATAAACATGCGTGTAACGTTAGAAACTTCAAAGAAGTTGTTTGCCATAGAATACCAAGAACTACAATAGTCTCATCTTATTCCGGACATGTAACTTTGTTTCTTATTTCCTCTTGGCCGTTAGGACGAAATTTATTCGAATATCGTCGAGCCAGGTTCCGAGCAACGAGACGTTAAATAGACGGAAGTATAAAATATATGTATGCAGGGTGTGTCACAGAGGTCAGGCAGAAAGTTAGGTATAAGTTCTCTATGTATTAAAACAAGAAAAGAAATTTGATATGATCAACCGTTGCAAAAATATTTAATCTTATTGTTAAATATTCATAATTTAATTTTTTTTTTTGTATTTTCTTTCTTTTTCTACTTTTTCTACGAGTGATTTTTAATATTTTCGAGTATAGAACAATTCATTAATTAAAATCCATTTGAATTATTATAACAAATAATAATAATATCTACCATGTTTTGTTGTATTTCCTATATTTATAATGTGGACGCAATTTATTATATTTTTTCAGCGTCTATCGAGATAAATAGAGTAGTGTAGGTTTTTTTTTTGTCTACCTCTATACTTATCTTTTGAATCTATTGAAATTTTACTTACGAAGTCATGTAAAAATCATTATGTATACAAAT
Organism: Apis dorsata; assembly: GCF_000469605.1. Lineage (NCBI taxonomy): Eukaryota > Metazoa > Arthropoda > Insecta > Hymenoptera > Apidae > Apis > Apis dorsata. Next base: position 224,498 of record NW_006263460.1, read on the forward strand.
CTAATAGAAACAAAGTACTTCATTATGGATGCTTGTGCAAATATTTGCCTTCATCCCGATATCCTTCAACGAGTTCGATAATCTATGACAAGATGAGTTTATACGTGCATTGAATCCCACAAGAGACACTTCACGTTCGAACATCTATTTTTAATTTATTTTTTTACTTGTTTCGAAGAAGCATAGAACTCGTATATAACGATCATTAAGATTTTTTTTAATCTTTTATAAACGATTATTTAATATCTTTCGATCAACAAATTAGAAAACGATAGAAAAGATTCTATCTTTTTATATATTTTCAAATGATATTACATACGATTTTCTTACTAAGAAGAATTATTTTAGATACTTTAGATAAGATAAATTCAACGCAACGCGTCGAAGAAAATAGATCGACAGGGAAATCTGATTTGGCATTTGCACCTAAATTATTTATTTATACGCGAAAGGATAGAAGGGACGAAAACTGGTTGGAAAAGGCTGATTCGAATCGATGATCGGGAATCACGTCGAAAGATGCAATCGAGTATACGATGCTTAACCCAACTCCCCAGCGGAATCGTTCGGTCTGGATTTTTCTGAAAGTGGAAACCTCGCCCGAAGCGAGCAACGTGTCCGATGCTGCGCCCCGCCAGCAACACCAGCGACAAAAAGCGGTTCAGCAAATGCACTCGTAAAGCCGCAAGCAACGCAGGAACCTGTTGCTTCGGATTTACCAGTGAACGAGATCGAACAGAGGAAAAGTGTGGGAGCGAGCGAGAGGGAACGTGGCTGGCGATGGGAGGGGGATGGGAGTAAGCGAGTGGAAGGAGAAGGCTAGACAAGGGACGGAAACCGTGTAGAGAACGGTAGAGACGATCGAAAGCGAGACGAGGATGAACGATCGAGGAAAGGCGAGAGAGAGAGAGAGAGGGGGTTCGAGCAACGATGCTCGAATGAAACAAATGGAGAAAAAGTGGAAAAATGGGAATGAGATAAAGAGTAGAAAACAGGATGGGAGTGAGAGAGAATAGTGGCGTGCATAGAAATGGAAATGGGCGAATAAGAAAGGTGAAACGAAAGGGAGATGGAGAATGGGCGAGTGAAGGAGAGAAGGGAAGAAAGGGAGAAACGATTCTTTGTGGCCGGTTTCTATGTAGGCTCGAGTATAGTGCGCCGAGCCAGTGCCGTACACATGGTTATCGTGATCATATTTATCGTGCAGTTGTCTCCTTTTACGCTTACGAATTTCCGAATTTCCCATATTTTTCAAAAGGAATTTCGTCATTTGTGGATAGAAAGATGCGTTTATTCGTTTTTTCAAACGGATTCGCGAGTGAAATATTTCTTTTCGTTCAATTTACAATGATTATATTATCAAATCGTTCTTTCGAATTGAGACAGTGACAGTTGGATATAATTTATCGAATATAGACACGTGAAGATTAAAAAATTGAATATAAATTAATATTTATACGTTATATTTATATTTCCACGTTTTTTTTATTTCTTGAGAGAAAAATTAACATTTGCTGTTTCTCTTTTTGTAAAAAAGATTTTGTAAAAGATCTATCATTAATTAGGATTATTATGTTATGAAGAGGTATAAAATGGAACGCGTTCTAAACGCGATTTAATCGGCGTTGTCGCATTATATACGGTTTAATTACAAATTCTTTTAATAATTAGAAAGTGAAACTCTACTTTGCTTTACTTTTCTTTTTAAGATTTTTATTGGACTTTTATTTTAGAATTTATATATATNCGTAAAAGGAATTGTTTTGTAGATATTCGATTGTTCGCGGAGCAGTTTTGTGATAGCACAAAAACATTGTTACTTTTTGCTTCGTAATGTTGCATATCACTTATAACAGTCCATTGCCTGTTCATTTTATGGAGTCCACGTGTATCTTGTTATTCGGTTTAAAGCCCGTGTAATCTTATATTAAAATAGGAGCAAAAACTAGTATGTAATTCTTTTTGAGACTGTGGTATCAAAGTTGTTGCAATTGTTCTGTCTGAGAAACTATTTTTCAAACACCTCTCTAATTTATAGTAAAATATATATCGACACTAACACTGGAATTATCAATCGTATAACTGATTAATTTCACTTTTTTAGAAATATATAATTTTAATTTTCATGATAATCATTATTTATCTGTGCTTTTGTAGAAATTTAAATAATTATACTTGATACAGAAATAATCGCTTTTTGTGTGATTCGTATTTTTATTTTTATAAACAGAAAGATTATTTTTATTCGCATCATTTATATTTTTAATAATGGTAAAAAACAAGAAAAATTAGAAACATTTCATCTTCAATAGATAAATAATATTAATAATAATGATTGATGATGTAAACGAATTCAATTTTCCTCATTGAGTTATAATTTTTAAATTTGTTTTAATCCTGTAAAATTATCAAATCTATCTATATCGAATGTTTCAGATTCTTGTTATTCCGTAATTTTTTTATTTACTACAAAGCAGACGATTTCATACGAAATTCAATTGATCATTCTACGTATTTGTATAAAGAAGAGAAAACGGTAAATCGATCGTAAAAAAAATTGAAAAAAAGAAAAAAGTTAGAGAAGAATACACTTTATTAACGGAACTTTTTTCAACAACGGAATCGATAATTAGACGAGCCGAAAAAACGAACCGGTTGGTTCTAAATGAAATGTGTACGATTTAACCGCGAGGAACCGGTGAGATCGGTCGAGTGGTTTTTACGGTGGTGGAACGCCATTGAGAGAATTTCTCATATTCTTGAAAAGAAACTCGGTGGACAAAAGGGTGGCTGGGGTGGGTGAACAGGAAGGGGCTTCTGGTTGTTCGTGCACCTTGCTCTCTCTCTCTCTCTCTCTCTCT
>NW_006263460.1:227484-227741 GCF_000469605.1 Apis dorsata
GCGTCGAAACCAGATGACCGAGGTTGCACAGAAAATATTTCATCATGTTTCGCCGCGTGTCATGTGTTCTTTGCGCTAAGAAATGCCTTGAGCATGAAAATCAATTTTATTAAAAGGTTATCTCATTGAACTATCGCTTGTGCTCGACCGTCTATCGACTGTGTATGCAAATGTACATCGTGGAATTGCAACTCATTATAGAAGAATTTAAAGCGATACGATGTCATATTTTTTTTTTTTTTTTTTTTTTTGAACTT
>NW_006263460.1:227924-231443 GCF_000469605.1 Apis dorsata
TATTTTTCAACTTATATCAGAAATCGAACGGTTTGATCTCTTTATTAGCGGGGGATTATGATAGGGTTGTGAAATGTGAACAGCGTTTTTTTTTCACACGAACATTTGAAATTTCATGCTGCCAATCTTTTACGCGTAACTGACTTACACCGATTGGCTTCTTAGTCATCTATTTACCAGGTGCGCCTACCCTTTTTTGCTCGTTTATCAGAACGGATTCACCGATTACACTTCGAGGTCTTCGGTTGTCCTTCCTTGTTCGCGCTGTGCTCCTATATTTCTCGAAAAAGAATCTGATACCTGCACCAAAAAACCGAGATTATGATAATTTTTCTAGAAAAATTCTAAGCATCGCTTAGGAAATCTTATGCAAATTTCGTTTATTACGTTACCGAAAACCGAATGGGGATAGTAGAATTTTCGTAATTTTCGTCTAATATCGTATTAAAAAAAAATTAGTTACTACATAATAGAAGAATGATAAAAAAAAAAGAGAGAAGAAGAAGAAAGAAAATTGGAATTACACGCTGGAGACGAATGATTTCTCCGAACAGATGGTGTATCCTCTTTTTATTCTTTTATCAGAGATTGAACCGTGTCTGCCTTTTGCGGTTCTCCTCGCAAAAAGTGCGTTGGGCGAGACGTTGGAAAAATGTTCCCATATTCCTGAAAAGAAACTGGATACACAAAAGCGTGGAAGGAAGGCGTAGAACGAGGGTGCACCACCGGTGTTGTGCACCTTGCTTTTCTTCTTCTCTTGCGTTTCCAAACCTAAAGGTTGTCTCACACGTGGAGAGAAAAAAAGCGAGAGTGCCAAGCGATATTTTCTATAGGATTCCGTCTCCCTGCCCTCTCTCGATTTCACTTTCACGCTTGATTTACTCGACGAGGTATACTCCCCTCCCCTCCGCCTTTCCACAATTAAAAACATTCGACTTTCCACGTCGAAATCTATCGTCGAAAAAGATTATTCGTGCCAACGTTTCTGTTTTCTTTCCTTTTCGATGGTTAACAATCCGAGAATTTTCGTGTTAGTGGATCGTAAATTTCGTGGATTTAAAAAGAGATATCCATCGGTTGAAAATTTTATTGTTTTAGAAAGTGGCGCGGATCCGATGAAAGCAGACGACGAGCTCTTCGACGAGCTCTTGTAATAATCGTGATCGTTAATCCGAGCTTCGATCGAAATATTTGATCCTCAACTTTCCATCTATCTTATTCCAAATCTTCTCCAAATCCGTTCTCGATCTGTTCTGCTTTGGTTTTTTCCATTTGGTTTCGCGGTTGCGTGGAAAAATCCAAGAAGCTCGAGCTCCTCGCTATTTTTTTCTAGGCGTCGAATGAAACGTAATCGAGCGCTGAAGATTAACGTTATATTACGATCGGCTGAAGAAATCGGCGTTTTGCGGCCTATCTTTTAATAACGCGGTATCGACACGGTTGTAAGGGGAGAGGAGTAAGACGGATAAAGAGAGAAAGAGGAAAAATGTTGTTCTGTAACTGTGATCGGAGCGAGAGACGCCTGGAAGAAAGGCGTGTCGGTCGAGCGTGCAGGCGTTGCATTACTAAAACATTATACTCGGAACACGAACCTTGTTGAGAAAGGTAGGAATAGTGATTAGCAGCGGAGCTGTATAAGTATTCTGCGTGCATCGGACAGCTATTTCGAATGAGATATTGTGTTGTGTTCCGCTGCGTGACCGGAATAATGAATTCATCGTTAATGACTTGTTATTTTCTTCTCTCTTTTTTCTCTCCTCTCTTCTTTTTTTTCACCTCCCCGCTTCCTTTTTTCTTTTTTTTTTTTTCTTTCACTGAACGATCAATTAATCGTTAACGATGAAATGGAAAACTGGCACGGTGGAACGACTGCGATTTAAAAAACGAAAACAAACGTGAAAGTTGGCTGGTAACCGTGACGCGTGAAATAGGCCGTCGAAAGAAAAATCGCGATCGAATTTTTATATTTGTCGTCGTATCGAAAATCGAATATTATCTAGCGATTTGGAATTGGATAAGGTGGATAATTTCATTTGCAAAATTCCCATTTTCTTTCGTTTTGTCATTAATAATAATTATTATTGAATACTTAACAAAGTATTATACTTAACGAAGGTTATACCTAAGATCAAGGTTGATCACGAATAAACGAATTCAATAGCCGAATTAGCTGTAAAGCTGGATTCGTTTCCACAAGTTGATCGATTTGGCTTAAGAAAAAAAAAAAAAAAAATAGAAGTCCACGTGGTTCTAAAGCGCGCGATAGGCTCGCACAGTGGTACTTTCTGCACGGGTGAACTCGTTAGTTGCATTAAGTAAATCTTCTTTCTTTTATCTTTTCAACAATGTTATAGGCTTCCGGTGTAATTTATCCCCGGTATATAACCCTGATTGTTGCTTGAGTAACTTTACCTTATTATGGTTATTCAGGTCGCTAACCACGTTCCAAGTTTTTACTTTCGTAATGAATCAGTCGCTGTCTTTTGTCTCGCCGTTGTTAACTAAATCACGCTGAAAGTATGATCGGTGTTTCTTTTCATTGCCGCTTGTCGCTTATTTTCAACCTTTTGTAAACGTCTTCTCCGCGTAATTCGTTTCCTTTGGAAAATCATACCGAGTTATTTACGACTTGCTTATTCTTCCTATTATGCCGAACAATGGAAATGATAATCGTTACGGATGATTGGTTTTTCGGATGGTATGCAGCGACAGATAAGAATAAATGACCTTTCTTTTCATCCTGTAACTACATATTGATCCCTTTTATCGTTATAATTTCTACAACTTTATCATATATATATATATTATGAATATCGATTATCGATAATTATAAATTCGAAATCATACATTTCTCTCTCTGTTCGAAATTTAACGATCGAAGAAAGAAATGGTTATTTGGAAAGAATGATCGGATAAATACGCGTCAATATCGTATCTTGGATCGATGGAATAATTTTTAACGCGACGGCCGTGTACAGGAAACGATATTTGCATACACGTTGGTTCGGTCGGGGCTCGAAGAATTTGCTATCCTCGCGTTGCCGTAAATCCGCAATTATGGCGTTTATGATACAATAGAGAGATACGCGCGCATCTCCCCGTTATGGAATTCATTAAGTGACGGGGTAGGTTGGACGAAAATGGACTCGAAGGATGCGCAACGTTGTTAACGAGCAATCGATAAGATATTCCGCACGCGAACCACCTTCTCCGACTCCTTTTGGCCACGATTCCTCTATTTTCGCTAATCGCCGCTTCTAGAAACGCCGACGCGCATATAAATCGCTGCGAATTCGTACATAAACATTTTTTTAGCATTTGCGCGTCGCGTGAAAGTTGCAGACATTCTTTACGACTCTGCTTTTTAACTATTCTCCAGTTACGAAATTATTTCGTTTCGTTCGATTTTTTTTCTTTTATATTTTATATACACCGTATATAATTCATATGGAATTGATTTTAAAATTCAGATACATTGCGATTTCTTTCTTTTTTTTTTTTTTTTTTTTTTGACTTTTT
>NW_006263460.1:231628-236794 GCF_000469605.1 Apis dorsata
AATCGAGATTCGATCGAATTCGAAAGATGATATTTAAGAAATTTCAAGTTTCAAGATATTTGTTCGTTTCAAATTCGTTTTAATAGTTCATTAGATCAAGTTCGTTTAATCGGTTTATCGAGAATTTCTATTAAAACGAATGCACGTGGAAGGTTTTTTCAAATTAAACTTGGAAATTCAACGTATTTTTCCATAATGTTTAATTTTTTAAATAATGTTATCTATTCATTGGCAATTGAAATTTTTTGCAAGCATAATACACACGCTCGAATAATAATATACATTTCTCGAAGAAAAAGAAGCTTGGGAAAGAGTTTGAAATCGTTTTCATCGATGCGCGTTTCTTTTTTATTCGTTCGAGCATTTATTTTTGAATACCGATATTTTCGAAAAATTGGAGTATTTTCGATAATGGAAGAGTTAATGATTGGCGAAAAGGGGAAGTGAAATTGAAAGTAGAAGAACATATGGTTGGATCTGCTTTTTTTTTTTTTCGTGAAAAATATGCAGAAGGATGCACTGGGATGAGGAAAAAGCGGACGATGCAGAGAAAACAAAAGAAGAGGCGAGAAAACCGTAGCCTTTTTGCTCGGCCATGTGTGTGTACAGAAGATGCGCGCTTTTTACCAACACCGTATGCATCGTGGGGAGCACATGTGCTTTCTTAGCCTAGATGGGTTTTCTTCCACTCTTGCTGTGCCGCGTCTGTGCGCCTATCTTTTTAAACCCTCCTTTCAAGTCCTTCCACGAAGTGAAAAGTCGTGTCACTTCTGGGTAATATGGTTTTATTTTATTTCGAGTCGAAATAAAATTTCGAGAGAAACTAATTTTCCATAATTTTTATTTATAAATAAATAAAGTTTCTAAACTTTTAAACTTGAAACTTGAGAAGCGGTTAAAAATTGACATATATGAATTAGCTAGTTTTAAAGTTAAAAATCTTATCTTCCAAATATTTCATTTTTACTGCTCCAAATATTTCGAGATATTGGGACGAAACTGCCAAGCGTAATTAAAGTATTGGAAAGAGGAATGAGGCAAACGGTCACGAACCGAGGCTTAATTAAGAGGCAAGATTAAGTAAGTATATCCAGCGTATCTCGTGAAAATAACTCGGATATTTAACGTGCGATTTTCCCAACGACGCGGCCACCTTCCATTCTCGTTAAGCGGGTAAATTTAAACGAGGGGCTGGACGGTGGTGAAACCGGGCGAAAACGGAACGGGAGAAAAGCAAAAACTAAAAAATGGCTACCCTGTATACACTCGCCACGTACGCGGTTGGCTGTGCGCGGCTGCACACTTGCTCTCTCGATCCACACGTGCATATCCAAGTTTCTTTATGCGGAGGAAAGTCTTCGTGCTGCTCGTGCAGCGATGCCTGAATCACGCGGCGTTGCGCCGAGTGCGCCACGCTCTCTCTCTCTATCTCTCTCTCTTTCTCTGTTTTACGAGCATAACTCTGTATTTTCGTGTTCCAGCACGGATGCATTTGGCGTGGTCCTTTGTTCTCCGTCTCCGTGGACATCGTGATTTCATTCGTGATTTCATTCGTGATCCAACGTCCACCGTATATACGCGTCCTTCTCTCTCTCTCTCTCGTTTCGTCCGAGCTTTACCTCGTTTTACAGTTATGTTTATGGTATGGATAGTTTGTCGTTGCTGTCCACGATTTTTACTTCGTAAATCCTTCGCGCAAATAGCATTTCTATAGAGTTGGTTTCTAGAAACGTATCTTCTAAAAATTAGCATAAAACAATTCTTGTTTTTATTGTTGTTAAGGGATCGCATATATGCTCGAAAATTTACAGTTTAATTTTTTATTTTATTTTATTGGGTAAATATTTGATTTGCTTTTTTAGTTGGGCTTTGTTATTTAAATTTATATCTCATCGTTTTTATCATCGTTCGTTTTTAATTTCAATCAAAGTAATAGTCGAATCAGTAATATCAGTTCCTTATATTTTATTTATTTTTCATTAGAAAAAAAGGATACGTGATTCACTGTTTCGACTTTTCTCATTATAAATTCTAATAACCATTGTTCGTATTATAGAAGTATGTTTGTTATTGACAAATTCCATTACTGTCGTATTCTGCATACACAACATTTCATTATAATAAATAATGCATGCATTCGTATGCAAATATTATTGAAATTTTTCCTTCTTAAATATAATAAATTAAAACTTTGAATCTTCTTATTTATAAATGAATTTCGATTATTCGAGTTCGTGGTATTTTTATCGTCGCTTTAGAATTTTATTGTTGGTCAAATAAATAACGAAATAGAAAAATGGCGAAATTTATTAGCTGAATATTATATTTTCTCGTCCATTCGAAATAATCGTCCGTTTAATCGCTATAACAATATCAAGAAGAATAGATATTATGTGATAACGAGTTCTATCGTATGATACGTTTGATACAAAATTAATTTCATTTCTCATAAGTATCTACAATTCTTTGTGTCTCGAAGATATAAATCATTTCGTAATTCTTTCTTTATTCGTAATTTCTGAAATTTTTAATTTTGAATCTAATATAGAGATTTGACTAATATCATAATCGTAATTTTATAAATATAAATATAAATAATTTTGAAAAATCTTTTCAAGTTATATATAATTATATAGTTCAAAGCGAGGAAGTTATTTTATTATATATGTAACAATTATAATAATAAAAATAAATTTCCTCCAGTAAGATGATAAAAAATTCCGATACATTATCACAGAGATTAAAATTAACTCGTTTTATTTTTACATTTTCTATCGTCATATTAGATTTTCTCTACATATAAAACCATTTCCTTCCTCGCGAATTTAATAATCGACAAGTGTGCGTCCATCTACGCATTTTTCGAAACGATAAAAATTTAAATTACCAATTTAATTTTTTTTTTAATTTAAAAAATAAAATTATATTTTTAATCGTACGTCGATTTTATTACTCCGTTCCTCGAGCTTCGGGTGTACACAATGGAATGCAACGTGTAATTAGCCTTTGATCCCTTGAGATTATTAACCGGTGGTTAATCGCGGCAAAAATCATCGACTGATGGATTTTATTGGATTTAATTGCAAAGACAAAGTTGGAGTCTCCAAAAAAACACGAGTTGAATGGTTTTATCGTAAATCGTTTCGAAAATATCGTACGATTTGTTTTTTGATTAGGGAAATGATATTTTGTTATATCTTGTTCGCTTATCAATGACGATTTTTCAAGCCTTTTCGAGCGCACATGTACTTTTCATCGCCATCACGCGAGATTTAATTTTCAATTAACGATAAATCGTAATCTATCCTTCGGTTTCCTCTACCTCGTAATTAAATTTCTCTCAGAATAAAAAAAGATAAGATAGTGTCGTGTAATAAATAATCTCAATGTAATTATATCGTTGTAACTATCGTTCCATTACAATTTTCTTTTTTTCTTATTTTTGCCTTAATACGCGAAAATTTTATGCCTCTCAAATACGTATTTTCTTCTTAACTGTTCCTAAATCCTTTAAAACTGTTCCAAATCTTAAAAGCAAACGGTATTCCGAGACTTAATCACACTACGAAAAGCATTTACGGATTTAAAATATATTAGACTCGAGAAAAAATGCCAACAATCCGTTAAATTGCTTGATTCGGAACGGTAAGTATAGGCTTAAGCTGGAATTTGTATGCGTTGCTGTATCAGAAATCAGATAAGCTAAGCTTTGAACCGTAATTAGTAAGACAGATCTCTATAGATCTCGGCAATCTTGCTGTGAGACCATGTCTCTTTAACTTTACTTTTAGTTTTCTGTTTAAAAAAGCAATTTTACAATTTGTAAATTGAAATGATCTTTGATCTTTCGCTCGTTTTATCTGCATAAAAAAAAAAAGATCGTGTTATTACCATTAAAAAAAAGGTGATAAATCTTAAGGAGAATTTTTAAAAAGGAATTTTTAAAGGTACTCCGATTCTCAGCAAATACAATTAAGATCAACGATATATTTAAATTGATTATAATTATCTCGATCGTATGCAAATGACTGCGTTCACCACGGTCTCTCACAATTTTCCATTTATATTAACAATTAATTTTAATTTTAAGTTTAGATTTTAAGTATTTTTTTTAATTCTGATTACAAATCAGCGTGTAACACATGGAATAATTTTTTTTCTTTTTTCTTTTCATTATCCCATATGATGAATTATCGTCACGAGTTTGAATGGTACATCGATTGTGGGCTAACGCGTTTCCTGAGTGGTTCGAGGCTGACTCGGATATAACCACGTAAAATATATAGTATAAATCGTACGCAACGAACGAACGACTGAACCGTGACTTGCCCTCGATACACGATGAATAATGTGTAGAACAGTTTTCTCGCCAATTGGAAAAATATCGTTTTTCAACTAAGTGACGTTGAACGGTTTCTTTTTCTTTTTCTTTTTCTTTTTCCCCTCTCCTTTTCGTTCGCCGTTTTCTCTGCGGTTACTCGAGGTGGGCGATGATGCAACGGTGATCTCTTTAGCGTTTAATGACGCATCCGTGAGACCATACTTGTTGCTCGTGCAGGTGAATAATAAACAACGAATAATACGTCGTTGTGTCTTCATCGTGTTCGTTGTTCTCTCTTCCTCTCCTCCCTCCCCCCCTTTTTTGGCGTAATAAAATAGGCGTGAGATTCTTGATCGTTTTAATTTCTTTTCCCTTCGGTGTTCCCATTGTAGATCGATGATAAAAAAAAAAGATGGAGGGGGGATAATTGAAGAAATAACCGGGGGATTTATTGTTAATTCTCGTGATTATAATTGAAAATTACGAGAAAAGAATATATCATATAAATTGATTTTATAATTTTTATATAAATCGACCAAGAAGAAGACCGGTTAAGATTATTTATGTTTATTATTTAATATATAATTATATTATATTTTAAAACGCTTCTTCCTTGCAGAGAAAGGAAGAAATAAAAATATTAGAAGAGGTTTTAGCAATAAATTTTATTCCTCTTAGATACTAATCTAATGATTGTAAATACACACACACACATCACACACACACATCTATTTTATCCCGAAAAATTTGAATTTTATATTTTTACCTCTTAAATCGGCATGTATTATCTGTTAGATTTTATGATCGAATAAATTAAGGAAATTAATCTTTTTTTTTTTTTTTTT